>NC_085930.1:91264848-91567878 GCF_028885625.2 Pongo pygmaeus
AGGGAGGGAGAGATGAAAATATGACACCTGTTTCTCACTGGTGAAGCCTGTCAGATAAAGGGCAGAAGCCTCCTACATTAGTCTGAGAAGTGAAGGCACCCAGGCCAACCGAGTGGGCTTGATGGAGTTGCTCAGCTGAACTGGCTGAGACGGTCCGGCTGAAAAAACACAACTTCTAAACAGGGCTGCAACCTGGCTTCCCATGAGAAGCAGTGAGAATCTGGATAGCTTACAATCTGCCATTTTAATCTTACATATATTAAAAACCACATAATATGCTAAATGTTTTTCTATTACCCAATTTAATTTTCAGTGAAAGACTATGAAAAAAAATTCTAAGGTAAAGAGGAGTTATTATGTGACTACAACAAAGTAAAAAGCACCATCTCAGAAAAACTGCAAATGCTATGACTTGTTAACTCATTTTGCTGGTTCTGAAACTAACAATCAAAGTGGACATGGGATTTGGATCTAGAAAAGTAGCAGAGCTGGGATCTTAACTTGGAACTCCCTGGTTCTCAAACAAAAACCTCTTTGGTACTAAATCCCAGAAGCTTACCATAAGTGCCTTGACCTCAAAAGTGGATCTGGCCCTGCCATCGTCTAACAGAGACAAGATGGCCTCCCAGGTGGCAAGACCAGAAACACTTAAGCTACTTCACCTTCCTGAATGCAGAGGCCGTGGGATTCCCCTCCCGTGAGCAAAACCTGGCCAGCATCTGGCCCCCATATCTACGCTGTAGGTGCTGCCTGGCTTACCTCCAGTAAACGAGCACAGCAATGAGAAGGATGAGGCACACGAAGGTCAAGGCTGATACCACAATCAGAGGGATGATCCACTCCATCCTCCCTGGAGCAGGGCGGCTTATCATTCCAGAGGTGTTTTTTTCCGCTGCCAAGAGAAATCATCCCAGTTAGAGGACAGAGGTTAGTGGAGGTGGGAGCCAGAATTGATGCAGAGTTCTGTTCCAGTTTTGTGTGGTTTCTGGAGAACTGGGCCACTTGCTCTGAGCTGCCCCATGACAGGAGGGGCAATCTGCAGCCCTCACCATTTCCTGCCCCATCCCAACCCACACAGGGCCTCTTCTGTGGGCTGCATTCTGTAATTGGCAGTTATATGGATTTATAGATAGAGTTGAAGGTGTTTTTAGACAGCTGTACAGAAGACACAGACATTCCAGCCTTACCCCAAGAACATGACCGACCCAGAAGAGCCTTTGAATGTGCTGAGGACATGTGCTGAAGTCTCAAAGAAGCAAGGGTGGAATGGCTGTCCAAGAGCCTCTCAGGTTCTCTAGTGCAAGGGCGGGAGGGCTGGCATGATGGGTTTCACTAGGGTAACTAGGAGAACTGGCTGTGACTACGATGGCCATCTATTCTTTGCTGCTCAGCATCCCTTACTCCTTCCTGTAGTAACAACTACACCCCGATTCAGCTTTGGGAAACCACCTTTCCCTAACAGATACAGTCATGGTGGGACAATCATCGGAGTGTGGGGCTCCCTGCTCTGGTCAATGATGTAGCACTCAAGCCAGGACAACGACGTCTTGCCCTAGAATTTCAACCACTGACTCTAAGACTGAGCAACAGCACATGCCAGCAGGAGCACCTAGGTGCTTCTGTCCGTGGGCTCCTACCACCCAGATCCCCAGAGATCCTGTTTTTCCTAAAATACGCTTCTCCAGTTTGTCCTTTGATCCTATCACCTACCCTAGATCCTTCCAAAAGCTCCTATTTTCTTTCCCAAAGACAGGAAGCCATACCACACCCTATTCCCAGAGCACGTCTGTAACCAGCAGCCACAATCTAAAGGTTAGCAGGGAAAGCTTGCCAAATAGTTCAGGATTCTCTCTGGTCGGCCAATACCTGTTAACCAGGCAGCTCCTTCCTCCACCTCTCCAGGCCCTAAATATCTTCAGAAGTCCCCAGGAGCCTCAGCAGAAGATCCTATCTTCCCTTCCACTGTGAAGAAGATGCCTGGAACATACCAGGTGGCCCAAATGAAGCCCCGGTTGGGATGCTGGGGCTGGGAAGAGCACAGGTGCACAGAGGCAAGCAGCGAAAAAGCAAAGGTTGCCTGTGATCACAGGGAGAAGCCCCTTAAAAAATCTAACACTGGCTGCAGGCTGACTTGAGCCCAGCAAGGATTCCTCCTGCACTGCAAAAACGAGGCCAGCATTCAGCCAGCCCGGAGTGTCCCTCTGCAGGATGGACTAAATGCAGAGCTAATCAGGCTGAGTTTCCAGGTGAAAGAAGGTAGGCTGAGTAGGGAAGAAAGAATTGGCTATGGGAGCAGATTTTTAAAGAGGCAAGACTCCCGAGTCAGGAAGAAGTGTGTTACGATGCGTTTCACTGGATTTCCTCTAACGCGTTTTATGTGGACCACCTCCTTTGTTTCAGGCACAGGCCTGTGATGCAGACAGGACCTGATGTATCCTCTGCCCACAGGTAAGAAGACGGAGTCAAGTAGGCGCAGCACACTGATTAAAAACCTCCACAGATCACTTTGCCATTTATAAAGTGCCTTCCTAGCTGTGCCTGCCCATTTTCCTAACTCCCTGCTCCATTTTTTCATTAGATAGGAGAGATTCTTACCAAGCCCCTCCTGTGCACAGGCCTGGTGCGAGGGGATGGGGACACAGCAGTACATCAGATAGTAGCACTGCTGTGCCCATGGGGAGGAATCTTTTAAACGGGGAGAGGTGGGCACAACAACAATTAGAATGCAATGAATGTGGCACCAGGGGAAGCACAGGGGGCCATAGGGGAATAGCTCTCCAAGCCCAGGTCTCCATGAGCTCCCCAACGAAGGCAAGTGTTGAAGGATGAAGGGGAGTTAGCCAGACAGAGAGTTGGGGAAGAAGGGTGTTCTGGACGGAGACCATCAAATCAGTGGGAGTTCAAGAATGAGAGGGAGGAGGACCCAGATGGGGAACTGGAAGGCAGATGAAGCCAAAGCCTTTTAGGCTGAAATAAAGAAACTGATTTTAGTCCTAAAAGCAGTAGAAACTCCTGCAGGGTTTTAAGCCAAAGCAGACAAAGATCAGGCATGCCTTCTTTCCATCAACATAATGCTTTTATCGCAGAGCTCTGGTGGCTGGCCAGAGGAACCAGAGTTGCAAATAAGAATAATTTTGTGGCGTCCCAGAAGGGGGTGGCCCAGCCAGGCAATTATCTGGCTGGTGGTGGGGGGAATCTCAAAGACCTGGAAGTCCTGTTAATGGAAAACAATGTTGGGAGGGTTGACGCTATAGGCTGCATGTTCAGTTAAAATCAGTATCCACTCTGTGAAGCCCTTGGGTACAGGAGGGACTCTCAGTGTCTTATTCCTCTCCTCGCTCCTTACGGAACAGGATTCTTGCCTGTGCTGCTACAAAGAATGCAAACTCCATGTCCTATTCATCCCAAACCACAGAAAGGAACTCTTGGCCAAAACAGTCCCTCACACTTATATCCCTAAACAATACCACTGGCAATACCACCTCTGTGGTATTTCTATCATTCTTTTTTTTCTCTTTTTTGAAACAGGGTCTCACTCTGTCACCCAGGCTGGAGTGCATGATCTTGGCTCACTGCAACCTCTGCCTCCCAGGCTCAAGCGATCCTCCCACCTTAGCCCTCCAAGTACCTGGAATTACAGGTGTGCGCTACCACACCTGGCCAATTTTCATATTTTTAGTAGAGACGAGGTTTCACCATGTTGCTCAGGCTGCCCTCGAACTCCTGACCTCAAATGATCCTTCCGCCTCGGCCTCCCAAAGTGCTGGGATTACAGGCGTGAGCCACCGCGCACAGCATATTTCAGCCATTCTAAAACCAGTGAAAAGTGACCACTCCAGAATTTCTTGGCCTTGGGAAGGGGTTAGGGAGTGACCATCTGGTTGTGTGGATCAGTGGCACATTATATCGTCCCTGAAGCCACAGGGGCATCTCTGTGTTGGTGATAATGTCTGTCCCCCTCTCCTCCTCTACAGGGTGAGTGTTCAGTTTTCATTAGATTCTCAGAGAGGTCCAGGCCCCAGAAAAAGTGAGAACCACCAGCACAGAGAGAATGAAGATCCCAAAGACAAGGCTCTTGAGTCACAGCCCAGGTCAGAGCTGGGCTCAAACTTGATTTCCACAATGGAGTCATTTCTCCCTCTGACATTTGGTGAAAGTGTGTTATAACTGGCGGGGGATTCCCATAGGGGGTTGGAGCCTATCTGAAATCCCACTGTGGACAGTCTCCAAATGGTAGTTTCTGTGCAGGAGCTCTCAGGTTGGCAATAACTTGTAGTGTCAGTGAGAGACCTAAGGAAGTTTTTCTGACAAGTTTCACTCTGACCTTGACTAATGGCAGGCAGTTTCATTGGCTTGGTTCTTCTACATAAAAGCCAAGCAAAAATAAGAGTGTGACTGAATTTTCATGTGGGGCATGATAAAGTTGATTTCATTTTCAAATTCACAATACTGCTTTGTCTTCCTGGTGCCAGGAACCTGGAATTGGATTCCATCTCCAGGTGACCAAGTGAAATCTGCTCCTGTCACTTTCCTAAGTAGCTCCTCATGGCCCTCAGGATACCCCTGAGTGGGGAAAGCAAGGCTCTTCAGGAGCAGGGCCTTCCATCCCCAACCCAGCATCATCTCCTGCTGTTCCCAGTCATGTCACGGTTCCAGCCACACTCACCTAATCAGTGACCATGCTGGGCCATGGTCCTGCCTCTCTGTCTTTGCCCCTCCCATTCCTACTGCAGGGAATGCCTTTCCTTTCCTGATGCCAGAATTCATCTTACTGATCCTTCAGTCCTGGTTCAAATGCTGCCTTCTCTGTGAGGCTTCCTGAAGCCGCCAGTTTGTACTATCTCTTAAGGGCAGAGCAGACATTATAGGTTCAAATCCTGGCTCAGCCATTTTCTGTGTGACTTTTAACCAATAACTTAAACCAGTTTGGACCTGGAGTTCTTCATCTATAAAATGGGATAAAAAGAGCCTACTTCACAGGACTGTTGGGGAATTCAATGAGAAGGTGCATGTAAGCACCTAGAAGTGTGCCTGGCAGCAAGCAAATGCCAAGTACCACCACCACCATCATCATCTTGTGTTACTCTTACTGCACACATCATACTCAATTATAATTGCTCTTTTGTTACTCTAGGTCCCCAAAGGCAGGGCTGATGTCCACCTATGTATGGAAGAACAGTTACAAAGCTCTGCCTCCTACTAGCTTTGCAACTTTGGGCAACTAACCTAACCTCGTTGTGCCTCAGTCTCCTCCTCTGTAAATGGAAGTAATAATATTGCATACGGCATTGTGGTGGGATGAAGATTAAATGGGTTAATGCATACAAAACACTTAGAATGTTGCCTGGCACTTGGTTAATGTTAACTATTGTGATTTTTGTCATCACCACCACCCCAACTTCGGCAACACCATCACCCGCCACCATCCTAGCAACAGCATCATTACTTATCATTACCACCACTCTCTTCCTCAGCACCCTCACACAGCAGCAGGAGACGGTGAGCGCTCACTGGGTGTTTGCTGAATCTGACTCCTCTCTGTAACATCTGAGTGTGTAAGTGGCCGTCATACAGAACTTCAGATGTACTGAGTATCAGCACAAAGGGCTGCCTATGATTGCTGGTAAAGAGCTAGAATCTCAGTTTGTCCTGAGACTAGACTGTATCATACTGCTTTTTCCCCCTTTTTTTTTGGTAGAGACACTTTCTTGATATGTTGCCCAGGCTGGTCTCGAACTTCTGGGCTCAAGGGATCCTCCTGCCTCAGCCCCCACTCAAAGTGCTGGGATTATAGGTGTGAGCCACTGTGCATGGCCCCCGTACTTCTTGCTGTGTCCTTCAGAAGAAATACCCGTCCTGCTCCCTGACTCAATCTGTGGCCCTAATAAAACAGCGAGCTGCTAGGACTACTAGAACACACAAAATGTGGCACTGAGTATACACTCATCTCATTATATGCCCTCAGACACCGACAATCCATGAGGCTAAACTTCCCCATGCCTAGGCCTCCAGAGACCAGAACATGCTGTAGGCCTTTCAGTACAACAGCTGCAATGTGCCACAAGATGGGCAATTCTGCACTCCAGACTCAGGCAGACCTGAGTACAAATTTTGACTTAGGCCTTTAAAGCTGTGTGGCTTTGGGTAAATGCCCATCTCTGAGTGTCTGTTCACTCCTGTATCAAAGGGAGACAAATGATAACACTCACCTCTCGGGGAGTCCTGAGGGTGAAAAAAGATCGTCTGTGTGAAAACAAACTGTGTAAGTTATGGCTACGTAACTTATAGGACCAAACACAAAATGAAATCATGGGGCCCATTCAAAAGTTATTAAAGAGTTTTGAGAAGGTGACAGTAGAGTATGAGAGAGTATGAAAGCAAGCACAGGGCCTGTGTGAGTGCACAGGCTGCCTGCTCATGAAGCTGCTCTGGATAAGTCAGGCACCAAGCACAGTGCCTGACACAGAGGAGGTGCCCAAGAAATGTTCATTCTTTTCTTTCCTTCAATGGAGCCAAGCAACAATGCTGACAGTATAGTAACACTAGACACTCCCCTCTGTCAGGAGCAGCACACTTTCACTCGGAGCTTTGCTGGTAACCTAGCTGCCTCCTGAAGGGTACAGCAGAACTGAGCTGCCCAGTTACTGGGGGTTTGCTTCCCTTCATGATGCCGAAATTGTGACACTAAGATAAGGACAGGACCTCTGGGTTAACAGCTCCTCCTCACCTCCATCTCTGGTTCATCCAGATGATGCAGTTTTTCCACCAGGACTAGCCCTTCAATTCCTGCCTGACTTGGGTTATGAACTGGCAACCCCGGTTTGACACCCCTTCCTAGTAGTTATTTTTTAATTGTGAGATAGCTACCAACATTTAATAAGCAAAGGAATTCAGATAAAAATCAGCAATGGTAGCTTCCACTGGAAATGTTCAAGATTGGCAACAAAAGCCTGAATTCCCACATGGCAAACATCAGTTGGAACCAAGCGGCAGACTCCCTTCAGACAGGGTGTGTCTCACTGGTTTGCCAGGGTCGTCACTACTCCCTAATGTCACACCAGACCAGCTTTCCTCACTCCCAATTCCCATTGCCAGCTCACTCTGGCGAGCCTAGTTTCAGTTTGCAAGATGGCACTCTGATCCAATGAGTCTGCAGAACAACACTAACTCGGGTCTTTTGAAAAGGCCTCAAAAACAAAAGTAAAAATCATGGTTTAATAAACTCACCATGATCCTGATACCAATAACCTGGCTCAAGAGAAGAGGCTCTTTCTGTACAAAGCAGCTTTCTCCAATTCTGTTTATTTTTGAAGAGATTTTATTTTTAGGCCAATTAGAAACTAACCATGCTGTTGCTCTGCCCATGTAACATAGTCCATTCTCCTCAGCACATTTGGATCTGTGTGTAGAAGATGACAATGAGGAAAGGAGTATCAACTGATACCCAGTACTCCCCCAGTGGATGTGATGTGCAGGTGAACAGCTACTCAGAGGGTGATGTGAGGCCAATTAGAGCCCAGACTCAAAGAATGAGCCTGCTCCTGAAATGTCTTCCCCGTGAAACTTGGAGCAAAATGCTAACGAACCCTCTCTGAGCATATGCAGGAGGAAGATAAGGTTAACAACCTCCCCACAGCCGTTCTTTCTCTCCGTACAGCCTTTCTTTCTCTCCATCTTTATTTCAGCACCCAGCAGAATCTGAGTAAAGTGCCTCCATTCTGCTTTTTAAAAAAAAATTAAAAAAAAAAAAAAAGAAAAGAAAAACAGTTTTCAGTGGCATATGTCATCACTGAATTAATGCTGTTTGCCTTTTACTGGCTTGGCTCTCATCCCAGTAGAAGCAAATAAAAACGGAGTACAATGTACTATAAATGCTACCGGCAGCAATACATCAGATGGACCCATCTGAAATGCCTCCTACCCTCCAGGAAGGGCTCAACTTCTGCTACAGGACAAGAACCGCTCTGGTGTCAAGACTAAAACTAGCTTGGATCCAAGAGGCCTCTATCAGGAGTAGGGAAGAGCAAGATTCTTTAATTTGCAAGGAAGATAAAGAGAAGGACGATATGCGTACTCATAAATTTATAGCCTGTTTCCATCGTGGGGAATTTCACCATATTTGTTCTGAGCCATACCACTCATTAAAAACCTCCCACATCTGTGAATTAAGGTGGCTGCTTTAAAAAAAAAAGTGGAAAAACACATAACACAAAATTTACCATCTTAACCATTTCTAAGTGTCCCATTCAGTGATGTTTAGTATATTCACACTGTTGTGCAACTGATGTGCAACTGGTCTCCAGAACTTTTTCATCTTGCAAAACAGAAACTCCATATCCATTAAACAACTCCCCATTTCCCCTTTCATCAGCCTTTGGCAACCACCATTCTACTTTGTTTCTTTGAGTTTGACTATGCTAGATATAGGTAGAATCATGTATTATTTGTCTTTTTGTGACTGGCTCATTGCACTTAGCATAATGTCCTCAGTGTTCATCCATGTTGTAGCATGTGACAGGATTTCGTTCCTTTTAAAGGCTAAACAGTTATTTCATTGTATGTACTATATGCCACATTTTGTTTATCCATTCACTCATTGATGAACACTTGGGTTGCTTCCACCTCTTGGCTATTGTCAATAATGTTGCCATGAACATGGGTCTACAATTACCTCTTTGAGATCCTGCTTTCAATCCTTTGGCCATACAGTTAACCCATCAACAACATAGGCGTTAGGGGTGCTAATCCCTGAATAGTCAGAAATTCATGTATAACTTTTGAATCTCCAAAAGCTTTCCTGCTAATAGCCTACTGTTGACCGGAAGCCTCACCAATAACATAAATAGTCAATAAACACATATTTGTATATTATTTGTATTATATGCTATATTCTTACAATAAAGTAAGCTAGAAAAAAGAAAATGTTATAAAGAAAATAATAAGGAAGAGAAAATATTTATATTTACTATTCATTAAGTGGAATTGGGTCATCATAAAGGTCTTCATTCTCATCATCTTTGAGTAGGTGGATGAGGGGAGAATGAAGAGGGGTTGGTCTTGCTCTCTCAGGGATGGCAGAGACAGAAGAAAACTCATGTATAAGTGGATATAAGCAGTTCAAGACTGTTTTTCAAGGGTCAACTGTATACCCAGAAGTAGAACTGCTAAATCATATGGTAATTCTGGTTTTACTTTTTTAAGGAACTACCATACTATTTTCCACAGGGGCTACACATTTTACATTCCCACTAGCGGTGCACAAACGGTTCCCTTCTTTCCACATTTCTGCCAACACTTATTTTCTATATTTTTGATAGAAGCCATTCTAACGGGTGTGAAATGATAAGGTGGCTGCTGTTTTTACAGGGCCACAAAATTGGCCTTTTATTTTTCTGGAGCCCTGACATTACCCAAACCACTGCAGAGAAATGATTGTTCATCAGTTACAAATAAATATGTTCTCCTGCAACAGGACACTGGCTCTGTGTTAACACATGTGGGCAGGATTAGAGCATCATTCGTTTCCATTTATATCACTGCCAAGAGTTCCTGTGAATAAGTGCTCCCTTACCATTTCATGCAGAGCTTAATTCACCAGACTCAAACAATCAAAATGATGGTCTGTCATCTCTATTTCAATTAGGTGGTGGGAAAGTGGGGAGGCATTTGATAAATCCTAATTTAATTCCAAGCCCCTAAAAGACGGCAAGTCCTAACCTATCAGACGGCCACTACTGACGGTTGCAATAGTACGTGGTTCTGAAATCAGTCACGGACAGAAGTTGTACACCAATCTTATACCAAATATGCCACCTGCTGCAACCTGAATTCTTGACTCCAACCTCTCTGGAAATCTAATTGTTCTCGGTGGGGTCTGGTTTTCCATACCATGAGATTTACCATCTGTCTTAATTCAAAGATCATTCAGTGGGCAATAGAAACTCCAAGGACCCACATACTTTCTGAGAAGAAACTAAACCATACTGGCAGCTGAGTAACCCCTTCGGCCTACCCTGAGCTCGTTCCCACGGATATGCCAGGAAGATGACAGACCACGATGAGGGTGGGCAGAATTATAAAGAAAACATTTCTCTAGAAAGAAACCTGACCAGCAAAACTAGCACTAGCTGAAAACTACTTTTGATAGTCCATCCAAGTGTCTGATGTAACTAATTTTAAATAAAGCATGCTGCAGTGCTCCCAATCCCTAGACAACTGAGTACTGCGTTCATGATTTCTGCCCGATCTGCATGAACCTGTACTGGTACTTATTTTTGTCTTTAAATTACTACTCTATTTGTCCTCAAGTAAACTTCTTCAATAAGGAAACTTTACATGAATACTATAAATCAGGGGTTCTCGGCCTTGGCATTAATGACATTTTGACCAGATGGTTCCTTGTTGTGGAGCTGTCCTGTGCACCATATGACGTTTAGCAACAGGCCTGGCCTCTACCCACGAGACACCAAGTAGCACCCCAGTGCCAGTTATGACAACTAAAAACGTCTCCAGGTGCTCCCAGATGTTCCTAGGGAGAAGGACAGAATTCCCTCCGGTTGAGAACCACTGTCACAAATGGAAAGTTGGTCTCTTTTTAAAAGCACACATTGAAATATTCACTTAATTAATACTGCATCTGAAATCATCTGGCATTGCTCATTCTGGGAACTGGCGCCAAAGCCAGCATCACGTGGGGAGGATCCCCCCGGACTATAGAGTCAGAGCCCATGTTTGGGCTCTGTCTTGCCACGGGCCGTGTGGCTCTGGGCACGTTCCTTCATCTGAGCCTCGCTTCCCTCACCAGCATGACGGCAACAAAGTACGACAGTCATGGGAGTACTCTAGGATCACTGACATACGCAGCTGGCCTTCTGCACAGGCAGGGCTAGCACAAATGTTCACTGGTGATGCTGTTATTATTTCTGTAATTAAAGGTTTTCATATTGGGTTCCTTAGTGCTTGAGAGTTCCAAAGAGGCGCCTCATGGTTTGCCCAAAGGAGCGGGGTGGCTGCAGCTTTGCACCCTCCACTCTGTCTCAAAGCAGAACAGCAGCCCAGAGCCTCTGCCCAACTGTGTTCATTCTTAGCTCATGGGCCATGCAAATGCAGGCCAGGGGATGGATGTGGCCTGCTGGCTGTGGTATGCCGACCCCTGAAGTGGAATGTCCCCTTAGCACCTGACTCAGGGCTGAGCCAGAAGATGCAGTCAGTAAACCTTCAGCAGTGAGTGTTCACATACTGAGTTTCTGAGCAATATTCAATCTGAAAAAAGAGTTTCCCTAATTTAAGGAAACAAAAATGGAAAGTCCCAGCACCAAATGATGAATTTGTAGACGATGCCCACTCTGAAATGTTTTTGTAGGGTATGCTGTACTGCACAGTGCCCCCAAGAGCATTTCATTGCATCAACTGGCTTCTGGGTTCACGCTGTGGCTCCTCAGGGTGGGACCACATGCTGGATTTCCATGTAGCAGACATCCAGCTGAGGGCTTTGCACTAAAGAAACGCTAGAAAAAAGCCTGGTGAAAGGGAGGGAGTACACCTAGGCCTTCAAGCCTTCTGAAAAGCTTCCCAGGAAGTTGGAACTCCAGCAATCAACACTACAGTAGAGGTTGACCACCAGCGGTTCCTACCTGGCCCAGGGATGGGTTTAGTTTGGCCTACATTTTTAAAAAGGAGAAATTGTTTTAAAAATTTGAGCTTACTTAAAAGTTGGGGGGTTCTGCACAAAAACCTGGATTTCTGGCTCACTAGGCATTCTCACTGGCAGTAATCTGCTGGAGCTGAGTGAGATGGCCCTCTTTAGAAAAAGTCACATGCTCCTTAATTTGCTGCAGTCCTTACCACTCCCTAATGTCTACCACCTGGTCCTTGTTTCTCATTAGTATTAACTGGTTTCTGTAGGTGTCTGGGTTTGCCACTTCTTCTATAGAAGGATTCCCTTCTTCTTCTTCCCTGGGAGATAATATATTAAAGCCACTACTCACAGGAATTAAAAATATGTTATGAAACACCAAAGGAATTTAAACAAGCTGTTTGGAGACACTCATAAAAATATAACAGTGTGTAACTTTACACATTATCACTCTTTTCAGAGACCAGGTATTGATTAAAGTAATTGTTTTTTCTTAATTTGAAGAAAAAATAAATGTGGAACAGATTTAAAGCAAATATACACACAAAGTCCTTAAAATAAATCACTAACATTAAAATGATGGCGATTTCATTAAAAAATAAATACCATACTGGAGAAGGCAGACAGGGCAAAGGACAGGGTGAATGGAAGTGAAGCAAGACCTTAAGCATCATTGACTGATGTGGGATTTGCTTGTTTTACCCTCAGGTCACTCACATCCTTTACTAATCAACAGGCACATGCATATTTCTGTGTAAACCAGGGGTTGGCAAATGACAGATTGTGGACCATATCAGACCCACTGCCTGTTTCTGCAAACAAAGTTTTAATTGAAATACTATCACATCCTCTCAGCTGTGTATTGTCTGTGGTGGCTTTTGTGCTACAAGGCAGAATTAAGTAGCTGCAACAGAGACCTGTGGCCTGCAAAACTGAAAAATATTTACTCTCTGGCCCTTAGCTGAAAAAGTTTGCTTATCTCTGGCTTAAACAATCATCACCACCATTCTCAGATTTGAACTGCTTGAAATTTTGAAGGAAGTTTTTTTAGCTTTCAGAAGTGGACCTTCTCACTGAGCTGAAGGTGATAAGGGAAAGCTCTGATTTACCAGTGTTGAGTTTCAGGAGGAGGTCCTTTTTTTTTTTTTTTTTTGGAGACAGAGTCTTGCTCTGTCATCCAGGCTGGAGTGCAGTGGTGTGATCTTCTCACTGCAGCCTCTGCCTTCCAGGTTCAAGTGATCTCCCACCTCAGCCTCCCGAGTGGCTGGACTACAGGCATGAGCCACTATGCCCTGCTAATTGTACTTTTTCTAGAGACGGGGTTTCACCATGTTGCCCAGGCTGGTCATGAACTTCTGGATTTAAGCGATCCACCCTCCCTGGCCTCCCAAAGTCCTGGGACTACAGGAGTGAGCCACTGCACCCGGCCATCTGGAGGTCATTTTTAATGGCAGCTACTTGGGGACCAGTAGCTTTAATGTCCACAGACAATAGCAAAGGAAAGGGCTGTGGGGGGCCTCCTCACAGTCGCCATCATTGTGTGGCACCTGGGCTGCTGACAGCTCCTATTTGTCAGTGACAGTGAGGGGGTCTCCACAGCCACACCACCTTCGGCATTAAGCATGATCATTAGCTCCACTTTGTAAATGAGTACACGGGACTAAGACTTACCTGAGGACCCTGAGTGAGTAAGGGACAGAGCCAACTGGGTTGATCTGACTCCCAAAGCCACTCTGCCAAGATTGTAGATATTCTCAGATTTCTGTAGGGTGGAAGCTGAGGACCTACACACCTCATACCTGGAGTAGGGAGCCCCCAAAGTTTACCATCCATTTCTTCTCTCCTGTCTCTGGAATCCGGAACCTGACTCCAATGGCAAGAACTCATTTCCACTTACCTGGGGCGGTCCCAGTCCCTGCCTCTCTCCCATCTCTCAAACTGTAAATACTCCCAGCCTAAGCTCTCAGCAGCCATATTTTTCAGGAATGTGGTCAAACAAATGTTTAAGAGGAGCAGACTGAGAATGCTACTTTGCCAGAGCCCATAGTCCAGAGGCTGAACACTCAAGCTTGAAAATCAATTCCAAGTCCACCACCTGTCTTCGTAGAAAACACACTGGTTCAAGCCACCATTACCACTGCCTCCTAACGGGGCTTCTTCCATCCATTCCTGCCTTCCTATATCATCTCCACACAGAGGCCTGAGAGGTCTTTCAAAAAATCAATCAAGTAACACTGCAGCCGAGATCTACCACTGGCTTCTCATTTCTAGTAGAACAAAATCCTCAGCGTGGTCAATGAGTACCTTTCCAGAGCACCTCCATCAATCTCTAAATCCATCCCCTCCTCTCCCTCTCACTCTCTCTGGTCTAACCACACTGGCCTGATAGCTCCTCAACTGATCCAAATCAATTCCCCACTGTAGGGTCTCTGGACCTGCTCTTCCTGCAGCCCAGAATTCCCCTCCCTGGATCTTTGCATGGCTAGCTCCTTCTTACCGCTTGGATCTCTGCTCAGAGGTCATCCTTGACCACTCAGAGCTACACTGTCCCTCCGCTCCCCAACTGTAGCAATTAAGGCTACTTAAGGGTATATATTTGTTTACTGGCATATTCTCAAGCTCCCCTACCAGAACGCAAACCCCAAGAGAAGAGAAGTCTGTGTTACCTATGTTCTACTGCCAAAGCCTAGCCTGGTGCCTCTTATACAGTGGGCATTCCATACATGTTTCTTCAGTGTCTTCAAATACAAGAAATTCAACTTTTTCAAAGTAATTCCTTGAGGGAATGTCCTTGTTCATACAGAAACAGCTTCCCAAGTGGCCCCATATTTCCTTCACTCAGTTCCACAAAAGGCTACTCTGCACCTTTCCCCAAATCACAGCTAAAGTGAGCAATACCCACAGGAGACCCCCACTTCAAAAAATTAGTTCATACCAGCTTTAAGAGGAAAGTAATTCAAAACATGAAAATTTATTCTAAGTTGTATCTTAACATACGAGATCTCAGCTTTAGATGAATTTTAATGTTTACAAGTGCAAAAGCAAATAAATATTTACCAGTTGCTTTTTTTTTGCACTCTTATAACTCCACAACAGCTTAGACGCAAAAAAAATTGTTGCTAAACATCTTGTAGTCTGGCAAAATGAAGAATTTCTTATTAAGAAAAGCCCTCACAACAATAACAACTCCTCATGCTTATGGCTCCCTTGCAGAAACTATCAGAACAGTTCATTAAGATTTGAGCATATGATAGAGCAACAAAATTGCCACCAGGCAGGGTAAGATGAGGATCTCATGCCCTGGCCTCACTGTCTATACACGGGCTCATTCCCACAGCAATGGGAGCTCTGGGAGAGAGGGCCGTATTTCTTGGGCAAGGACCATGGGCCAATACCAGCTCTCCCCAAGCTGAAGCCTTTCATTCTGTAGGTTTCCATGAATGTGCCACTTCTCCAGAGTGGCCTTTCTTAATTAAGGTAGGTCCCTATCCTCTCCATAATTCTCTTGGACAGCATCCTGTTTATTTCCTCTATTACCATTTCACAAACGAAAACTTCAGTTAGCTAGTTTTCCAGCTTGCCAGTTAACCATCTAGCTTGCCGACTAACCACCATCTAGCTTGCTGGCTTTCTAACGATCCTGCTACCTAACTTCTGGGCATGCGCTCCAGCTAGCCACTGTCTGTCATCTGTCTGCCTTCCCCTTTAAACTTTCTAGGCAGGGACCAGGATCCCCTGGGACAGCACCCTGACCAGTCCCCGGCACCAAACTAGCCATTTGTAGATACATTATATAATGAATATGGAATGAAATCTTAATAAATAAACTTCTTAAGATCGATGGCTTTTTTTATTCATTTATATCATTGCCTGGTTGAAGTCCCTGGAGTTATTCCGAGGCAAGAAAACAAATACCAAAGAAAGACTTACTCCAGCATAAGAGAGTAGGCTTTTGGAGTAAAATAGGGACACACACATACACATTTCACATGTGCGTACCTTTTCTATGACAGCATATATGATTCTAAGACTATTAAGTACTTTCTGAAGCTTCACCTTCTGCTCCCAATTTTTTGAAAAAGGGTACGACTATTCACAGAAGCAGGAACCCTCAAAGAAGACCTGCACTGCTTACCTGGATTAACAGTGATAAATCTGCTGTCTTCAGAAAATCGGTCTCCGTGGGACACAGGCTTTTTAGATGGCATTTCGGGCCTCTTGGGATCACTCCCTGCATACTGCTCCTCTGTGGCGGTGGGGGGCACTTGGGTGGAGGTGACCATGTCGGGGTCCGGGCCTGGGCCGGCATCCCTCCTTCCACCCGTCTGGTCTGTGGGGACGGCAGTGTGGTCCTGCTCATGCCCAGGTATAGTCTGATGCCCTCCCTCGGCAGTCCTGTTAGGAGATGAGGGTGTGGGGCTAGGCTCCGTCTGATTCCGCTCCTTGGCAGCGTGGGTTACCCCACTCTTCTCCTTCTTTTCGGAGTCCTTCTCTCCATCCTCCTCGTGCTCCCGCTCCCCATCCTCACTCTCGCTTTTCTCATCCTTCTCTCCTTCCTCGGTGCCCTCGCTGTCCTTGGTTGGTGACGAATCACCATCGGGCCCTGGAGAAGCCAAGGCCTCTGTGGTGGCGAGGACTGGCCTAGCCGCCTGCTTGCTGGCCGAGGCGGCCGTCGGGAGGCGAGTGGGCCACACAGTGCTGGGGAAAGAGGAGATGCCACCACCGCCGAACCCCAGGCCGGCGAGGAGCGTGCTGGTGACCACCGAGGCCACTGTGGCCTGGCTGCCACTGGAGGAGGGGCCCATCCCAGTTGCCATGGAAACAAATGAGAATGGGATGCCAGAGGACGTCCAGGTAGAAGACCCCGAGCTGATGGGGGCCATGTCGGCTGAAGAGGCAGGAGACGCTGTGGGCTGGAAAGGGTCACCCGGCAAGGGTGGAAAAAAGGCAGAAGAAGAAAAAGCAGAGAAGCATCAGAAATTAAGATTGGGAATGAGGCCCTGGTTGTCACCCTCCGAGGATTTTACTCATCTATGCTATGGAGTTTTCCAATGTATGGCATAAAGTTGACATTAGGTGGTCCATGGGTAATCAACTTTTATTTTTAATGGTTTTATAATTGTGAACACATTAAAAAGCATTAACTAGTGAATCAAACTCAGCTTTTCACTGATATTACCCAAGATGAGGCTAGGTGCCAAAAAAACTAAGTAGTGTTAAAGCTGACTTACACCACAAAGAAGTCATGAATTGGAAAAATCAGATGGTCATCTGTACTTGGGGTGATGAGAGGCAGAAGACCTTTGATTTTATGTATATCACTTGACACTTGAGTAGATACTCAGCTCTAGGTCTGGAAAGATACTGGGTGATCCAGTCCAACCCCACCGTCTCCCAGTGAGGAAGTGGGTGGACAAGGAGGGAAAGCAGGCTGCCCAGGTCTGCAATGACAGGGTCAGAGGCAGGAGCCATGCTCTGCACTGCATGCTCTGGGCACTGGTTTACATCTCTGCATCTCCATGTTGGGCACTGCAGAGTCACTGTACCTTTCAGTTTCTAAGTTTATCCGTGGGAAAATCTGAGCCCATACAGATGACAACAACATCAACAACGATAACAACAATTCCAATTAACAAATGCCAACTGTGTGCCAGGGCTTTCCATGCTACTCTGGAGGCAGGCATGATCATCACCCCATTTTGCAGGTGAGGAAACTGAGACACAGAGATGTTAAAGAGCTTACACAAGGTACATGACTTGGAAGGCACAAATGCAGGGCTGCCTGGGTCCAAGACTCGGCTTGTTCTTACCACCATACTAAATTGGGGCTCAAATCTGGGGGTTTTACTCACATAAGGTATCTTAGGAAAACAAGAAGTGCTGCTCTGAGCCATTAGTCTAATTTTAGCTTGCCTGCTGGGTGATGCTGGACACACTACTGTAACTCACTGAGCCTCGGTTTCCTCATCGGTAAAACGGGAACAACAGTAACACTGATCTTGTGGGCTGCCTGGAGAAGTAAATAAAATAATCTGTGCCTGAAACCCAGGAAGAGCATAGTGAATTTTAGGCTATTATTATTATCACCACTACTGTGATTAGTATTTTAATTATTCATTATACCAACCAGGAATGGGGAAACTAAGATATTAATTCTGGTTCCAGAAATTTTCAGGATCCATATAACTTTAGGCAAATGACAACCTCTGAATTTCAGCATATGTCAAATGAAAGGGTTGGAACAGATTTAACCCCTTTGTGGTCCCGCATTGTCTGATCCCACAAATCATAACTAAAAATATGAAGAATTTTTACCTTCACAAAATTATACAATATAACCACCTAACACTGTTGCACAGCTTGCACAGCTTGTGTTCATAAGGTCCTGAATTGTAAAAAGTGAATAATGTTATTTTTTCTTTACCATAACCGCTTTACACTGAGCAGTTTAACAACATTATACTGCCACTTCGTGGTGACAGTTTTAACTGCAAGCAAATTAACAACGAGCCAGGACAAAGCAATTTCCCATTCTCTACTTACCACTCCTGTTTTCACTATTCTGGTCCCTTGGAATATTCGAGTGGTATTAGCTGAGAAACAAAGAAATTACATTTAAGCAATAAAACTTTTTTTGTGGCTCTAACAAGACATTCCTTATGAACACAAATCCGAATTACATATAATTTTCACATGTCAAAATATTATTCTGTAGATTTTTTCCAACCATTTAAAAATGTAAAGCCCTTCTTGGCTTACGAGTCATACAAAAACATGCAGAGAGCTAGATTTGGTTTGTGGGTAGTAGCATGCTGACCCCTGTCTTAAGCTATTAGTTAAAAAGTTATTTTTCAATTTTTACTGTTTTCTGTTTTATTGAGGTAAAAGCTTACATACAGTAAAATACATAAGATATAGGCGTATAGTTGAATGAATTTTACATATGTAAACACCTGTGTAACCACTCCCACAGTAATATAAAGACATATCGCCAGTGCATTGCTGGAGAAAACGTGTACCTGTGCCCGCGTCTAGTCAATATCCACCTCCACCCCTAAAGCTAGCCACTATTTGGATTCTGTCAGTTTTACCTGTATTTGAACTTGATTTAAATGGAATCGTATTACACCATTGTTCCTCCTCTACTATCTTTTTGGTCATGATTTCTTATCCTTTTTGTGATTCTAATTATCCATCCTTAACTTATTACTGTTTACCTTAAATTGGTAACTTCACCACTTATTAAAAATGAACTGTACAATAATTTAACTCTATTTGCCCACCTTACCTTTTGTGTACTGTTATATTTTTATTCCTACCTATATTTTAAAATCCTGTAAGCTACTGCCAATTGTTTTAAATGGTCTAATGATTTCATATTAACCATACATTACCCTTTCTGGTGTTTATTTCTTCCTGTAGCTCTGTTCTTCTATGTGTTATCATTAAACAATATAACTTAGAAAAAATTTTTTTTAAGATTATGGTAAAATACATGACAGAATTTATCATCTTAAAGTTTAACAAAATGTCCAGGCACAGCGGCTCAAGCCTGTAATCCTAGCACTTTGGGAGGCCGAGGCAGGCGGATCACGAGGTCAGGAGATTGAGACCATCCTGGCCAACATGATGAAACCTCGTCTCTACTAAAATACAAAAAATTAGCTGGGTGTGGTGGTGGACGCCTGTAGTCCCAGCTACTTGGGAGGCTGAGGCAGAAGAATCACTTGAACCCGGGAGGCAGAGGCTGCAGTGAGCAGAGATCGCACCATTGCATTCCAGCCTGGTGACAGAGCAAGACTTTGTCTCAAAAAAAATAAATAAATAAAAATAAAATAAAATAAAATAAAATAATTACTATCTTAACCATGTTTAAGTGTATGGTTCAGTAGTGTTAAGGTTGTTCACACAGTTGTACAACCATTACTTCTATCCATCTCCAAAACTTTGTCATCTTGCAAAACGGAAACCCTATATGCATTAAAGAACCCATTTCTCCCTTCCCCCAACCCTGGCAACCATCACGGTATTTTCTCTATGAATCTGACTGCTCCGGATACTTCATATAAGTGGAATCATACATATTTGTCCTTTTGTGTCTCACTTATTTGACTTAGCATAACGTCCTCAAGCTTCATCCACCTTGCAGCATGTATCAAAATTCCCTTCCTTTTTGAGGGTGAATAATATTCCATTGTGTGTATATAGCACATTTTGTTTATCCCTTCATCGGTCAATGGACACTTGGGTTGCTTTCACCTTTTGGCTATTGCAAATAATGCTAATAACATGACTTTTTAAAAACCCCATCAAACTGCTTCTATGTGGTTCTTTCAAAAAACAAAAGTGCTATATAAACTGAAAAGCTGCTTCCTATATACACTGAGAGATTAGCAAAAATGCTATAATAACACTTGTACCTGCTATGATAGTTACCAAAACCAGAAGTGGCAAGTGACCCACATATATTTTTGTTTGGCCTGCAAACTTTTGTAAAAACAAAACAAAACAAAACAGAATTTGCCACCAATATTGTAGATGGTAGCTTTATCTAAAGCTCTCAATCTCTTGCTTATCTGAAAACTCACAATATTGGCAAAACTAGGCTCACCTTCCAGCAGGGCACCATTCAGCTGGGGCTGAGTGTCTATCAACCCCTTTAGGTGGCCACATGGTCTCCAATTTCCCACTGATGGCACTCCCCTCATGTGTACATGCCCCTTGCCTGGCCCCATGGATGCCAGAGTCTGCAACCTTGACCTGATGATATACCCATTTTGCATAGTTGGAAAGTCAAACATGTGTAGGTCCCAGGTCAAATAAGGCAGCAAAGAAAGCAAATAACGGGGGTCTCACCCAGCCTAAATACAGCCTCCCATGATCATCAAGCTGCTCAAAGATCAATACTTCATGCTTCAGACAGGTGTGCATGCCTCCCCTAGTTAAGACAGGAAAAAAGATTCCCAGGAGGAACTACTTTACCTGCCCTTTAAAAGGAGATCTATTTAATGCCAACAAACTGAACAGCCACTCCATCAGCATGTGGCTTTCCACTGGTCTTGAACAATCTCCATTGGGGTCAATATCCACTGGGGTCACTGATAGCCCTGTGACTAGAAGCTTCTACAGGACCTTTCAGATCTGGAGTGTTTAACCTAGGGTCCATGGGCCTAATGGGGTTTTTCCAAGCTCTCACTGCAACGGTGCCCTTTTTTCTACTATGCATGTAGGCAACCAATCTCAACTGCATTCACAGGACCTGCAGCTTTGTCTCTGATTGAAATCTCAGATATTTTCTTACTGCCTTAGAGTTGTTGTAGCTATTTTGGAATATCATTGATGTTCATCACTACTCAAAAATCACTGGAGCTAACAGACCAACCACTTGTCATTTAATACCTTAATTTAAAAAATCACATATATTATTATATCCCAAATATGTTTAAAATATTTTGACAACTGTATTGAATATAATTGGTTCATTTCCTGTGTATTTCACTTATTTATCTAAAACCATTTTGAGAGAGGATCCATGGGCTTTGCCACGGATGGGTCTATAGCTCAAAGAAGAAGCATATAAACTCCCATTTTCCATGACTGTTGAGAACTGCAAAAAGGCTTTGAATATCTCCATCAATATTTTCATCCTTTTGTTGAAGACTGCAGGTATTTGGTAATTTTTACTCTTTGGGGTGGGCCACTGCTGTGTGTTAGTGATTGGGCTTTGCAATAAGAAAACCCAACTCAGCTTAGTAGCAGAGTTTTTCTGAAGTCACCTGCACCCAAGCCATCATTTCCCTGTTTGTAAAATAACCCCTACTGTACCAGCTGCCATAAAGTGAGGTTCAGATGAAATAACTTATGTAAAAATGCTGTCACTGTGAGCCATTCTACAAATATTGCTTGCTATTATTATTGTTATATTATTGTTATATTTTCCACAGTAAGGTAAACATATTTATTGTAATGTTACATACAACCTAAATAGTGTTATATTTACTATAATATGGTAAATATTCCATGTGGCTTCCTAATGCTCCCAAGCCAGATTAAATTTATTACTGAGAAACCTAATTATTCTGAAAAAGGAGATATCTTTTTTCTTTCCATTTTAAAACTTGCCCCCTTATCAACATAGAGGGATAAACGCCAATATATGTAATGAGTAAACTCATGTCCACCTCTGAGGAAAGAAAGTCTGTAGACAAGGAGACACTGGCCATTTTCAGCAAGTCATCGTGATCAGACATTTAAACTATTCCATGCTTGAACTTATTAGCTGACAGGGCCTTTTTGAATTACATTATACTATAAACATTTAATTTTTCAAAGTCCATGCAGAAGCCAGGGAGCTCTGGGTCTATTAATCAGGTAAGGCAGTTCTGCAGATTCTAGGCTCTTGGATGGAGCACATGGGAGGCCTAATCATGATTTATGTGTCCGAAGTTCCAAGGGCCCCGGCCTCAGCAAGCTCCCAGTCTGCCTTCCTTCTTTCTCCCCTAGGCCAGCACAGACCCGGCCTTGGCCTGCAGTCCTTCCTCGACACAGGGAAAGAGACCAGTATGTTCCCAGTAAAGGTGGGCACAGGGAGCATGATTTATTTATGAAAAAAATGCAGCTATGCTCATTTCCATTAGTTTAAATGGAAGGATGAGATCAATGTGAACATTAGCAAAGAATATTTAAATACTAAATGGAAAATGTTCAAGCCAGAAGGCATCCTTGCAGGAAATCTAGGCTGGAGGGCTTCTAATCCTAGGTTTGTTATTTATTATTTTTATATACTAATACTAAGGGGGGGATTTATACATAGTGCCAGTAACTAGCACTATGTGAATGACTTAACATCCATTACCCCACATCATTCTACAAAGACCCTGTGGGGAGGTACTATGGATACTGCCACTTTTTGCATTGGGAAACTACAGGTTCGAGCAGTTAAGAAACATTCTCAAAGTTGCGCAGCTTCCAAAAGGCAGCCGGGACTCAGACAAGAGGTCCTCACTCCAGAACCCCTTACAATGCCTGCCAGCTCCCAGGGCCATCAGGGCCAACTTGTGAAAGCTCAGATTCCTGGGTAACGCCCCCCGCCCCAGGTAAGATTCTGATGCAGTTGGTCTGGGAGGGGCCCATGAATGTGCACTACTCAAATGAGGCTTCCAGGAGATCTTACTGTCGCTGCTGCTGCTGCTGGTCCACAACTCACATGCCTGACTGGGTCCCCAAAGTTGTATGCAAAATTCTAGCACTTTTTGGGGAAAATGTCCAAACCTTCATCAGATTTGTAACTCAAAAAGGGTTCACCACTGGCCTGGTTAACCTGGTGTGGTTTTCTTATTTGACAGGTAAGTTTTCCCTCAGGGAAAACTGAGGACCTGAGAAGTCAAGGACCTGATCCAAGAGGACCTCAGGCTGGCAGAGCAGAGTCCAGCACCCTGGTCCCTACTTCCATGCTGGTCTTAACCCCTGTCATCAAACCAAATCAGCAAACTATGGCCCGTGGCTACAGCCCATAGCTGCCTAAATAATACTGGAACCAGGACTGGGATTAGGTTGGCGCAAGTAAGACAGAGTGTATCTATCTCTACTTAAAATTCAGATATTTTATTCATGAGATTTTTACATTAATTTTGCTTTTATTTTTATTTTTGTATTTATTTTATTATATTTTCATTTTTTCCAGACAGAGTTTCACTCTTGTTGCCCAGCCTGGAGTGCAGTGGCACGATCTCGGCTCACTGCAACCTCCGCCTTCCAGGTTCAAGCGATTCTCCTGCTTCAGTCTCCCAAGTAGCCTGGAGTAGCTGGGATTACAGGCACGCACCACCACGCCCGGCTAATTTTTGTGTTTTTTAGTAGAGACGGGGTTTCACCATGTTGGCCAGGATGGTCTCGAACTGATCTTGTGGTCTACCCACCTCAGCCTCCCAAAGTGCTGGGATAACAGGTGTGAGCCATCACACTCAGCCTAATTTTGCTTTTAAAAAACATCCCATTGCCGGGCGTGGTAGCTCACGCCTGTAATCCCAGAGCTTTGGGAGGCTAAGGCAGGCAGATCACGAAGTCAGCAGTTCAAGACCAGCCTGGCCAACATGGTGAAACCCCCGTCTCTAGTAAAAATACAAAAAATTAGCTGGGTGTGGTGGCAGGTGCCTGTAATCCCAGCTACTCAGGAGGCTGAGGCATCACTTGAACCCAGGAGGCAGAGGTTGCAGTGAGCCGACACTGCCCCACTGCACTCCAGCTTGGGCAATAGAGCGAGACTCCATCTCAAAATAAACAAACAAACAAAAATCCCATTAAAACGTTATGTCTCTTGGTCACTCAATTTTTTGGTGCCCCTTAAAATTTTGAGCAAAGGCAAATATCCCATTTGCTTCACCCTAGTTCTGGCCCTACATCTTTCTATTAGTCCCTAAGTCATCAGGACCATCTATCTAGATCCAGGACTCTCAAGGATCCTGCATGCGGGGGCTTGTTTGTGTGGCTTGCAAGTCGGAAGGGTGAGGTGTAGCTGCTTTGGGCTGCAGTTTTTGAGAGAACAGCTAACTGAATCACGTTAGAAAGACAAAGAGGATATTCAACGGTACAATTTGGAAGTGACTGTGTGATCTGACACAGCGCTGGACAATGACCGAGAAAAAGGCCCGAGTACTTGGTTCCCCACAGTTGGAAAATAACAATAAAACAAACAATCAAAAATGCTTTGTTTTTTCTCCCCTCTTCCGCCTATAAAACCTCCAACCTAAAAGACCTAAATTACTAGGGCTTTCTGCATAGGCTTTAAAACCTTACACTGATTCTTCCGCCAGGCTTGTTGTATTCTTCCCCAGCACCTGAGCAGGAAGAAGCAGAAAGCACTGGGAGGGAGTCTCAGGGGTGCCCCAGACCACAGGAGGGGAAGCTAGCCTCACCTTGAAACAGCATCGTCTGGCTGAAGTCACTGCGCATGTCGTTCCGACACACGGCCTGGACTCGAAACAGGTAAAGGCTATCGGGTGAGACATGGCTAATGGTGGCTTTCTGTAAGTAAAGAAGGAAAAAGCAGTGAGTTAGTTTTGAAGGCCAGGGCACACTTGGCATTCTAAAGCCAAACCTGAGTGCCGTGACAAAGCCTGACAGATGTGATGCTTCCCTGCTGACCAAAGGCTCACTTTGGAAGGAAAGACCGCTTGGACCCTGCCTGGGAATCTATTTTTATGAACTTCTTTGGGAACCTGTTTTCAACACCGAAATGTTCAGGACACAGGAAAGAATAACATTATTCTTTTTTTTTTCTTTTATTGAGATGAAGTTTTGCTCTGTAACCTAGGCTGGAGTTCAATGGCAAAATCTCAGCTCACTGCAACTGCTGTCTCTCAGGTTCAAGTGATTCTCTTGCCTCAGCCTCCTGAGTAGCTGGGATTACAGGAGCTCGCCACCAAGCCCAGCTAATTTTTGTATTTTTAGTAGAGACGGGGTTTCGCCATGTTGGCCAGGCTGGTCTCGAACTCCTGACCTCAGATCATCTGCCCGCCTCAGCCTCTCAAAGTGCTGGGATTACAGGCGTGAGCTACCCTGCCTGCCCAGGTCTGTTTCTTTACAGTTTAAAGGCCTCGCTGTATTTTTATTACGCAGAGTATGGGGCATGATGCAAGAAAGAAAACCAGGCTAGAAGGCAGAGGACATAGTCTCCTCATACAACTCACAAGCTATGGGGTTCTGAGTCAGTTCTTTCAGCCTCTGCTATCTTCTGTAAAATGGGGAGAGGAAGAGCTACTTCATAGGTACTTGTGAGAATTATATAACATAGGCCCAGCAAACCTTGCTCAGAGGTAGACCACACCAAGCAACAGAAAGAATGCCACTTGGCTAACATAGGGGTGTTGGCAAGCTGTGGCCCACTGTCTGTTTTTATAAATAAAGTTTTATTGGCACATCCATGGCCATTTGTTTAGGTAGGTCTATGGCTCCCTCCATTCTACAATGGCGAGTTGAGTAGTTATGCCAGAGACTCCATGACCTGTAAAGCCTCAGGTATTTACTATGTGGCCCTTTCCAGAAAAAAGTTTGCCAACCTCTGGTCAAACATTAGCCAAATCCAGGTCCCTCTTCCTCACAGTTTCATTCTGACAGCCTTTAAAAATGAGAAAATGGAAACTACCTAAAAAACAGGCAGCACTTGCTTCCTAAAGAAACGAACAACAAAAGCAACTGATTTTCAAAGACTCTTCTTAATAGATGAGTTGTCTTATCATCAAAGCATGTGTTCTGGGCCAAGTATAGAAGCAGCTCTGTGAGCTTAACCACCGATTGGGAGTGGGTTTTCCCAACGCAGCTATTGAAAACCTCTGAACTGGTATTAAAATGTTATTGTGGCCACACCTGCTGCTGTTGCCTTGAAAGCAGCTTCCTAGTGAGAGGGGTACGCTAGGGCCGTGCTATTTAACTTTAAGCCTCACTGATCTCGTTTGGAAAAGGCGGGCAATAACACCTGCCCACAGGTTTGTGGTGACGATGTGGAAGGCGGATGCCCACTAGAAAATGCTGCTCAAATGATATGTATTACTTCCAGGTTTCTGGGCCACAATAACCATGAGTTAGAGAATAGCTTTGTTGCCACTAAGTCAGCACTCTTCACTCGTTGAGGAATTAGAAAAATTAATTTTGTGTGTCCCCAAAGAAAATAACCAGCCCTAGAAATTCCTGTAAGAAAGAAGTTGCTGTCAATGCATGTTTTTCTCTACATCTCTCTCTTTCTCTGAAACTAATTTAAGCTTCATTCTCTCTCTAAACCTCTGACCTCATCTTCTGTTCAGAGCGAAATCTTCACTCCATCTATGCAGGGATTTATTAGAATTCACTCCAAGACGGTATCTATTCATCTTTGCATGTTTAATTATTTTCCACTTAGAACAAGAAACTGCATAAGCGCCTAGATGGTTTCTGCTGATTAATGCAAGCCATCTTCACTTCAGAAAGAGAAAAATCCCTTATGGACTTCCAGTTGTGACAAGAGAAAGGTTAAAATACATCATAACCTTGGGTGCCTTTCAATAGATTCCTCTCTGATTTCACGAAGCTCATCATTCCCTAATGTGACCCAGATAACAATGTCTAGTGGGGAAATTGAAAATATAAATGGAAATGAAGTAAAAGAATCTTCATCTAAAGAAATATGAAAAGTATTATTCTATAACTGATTGAATGGGCCCGGAGGACTCTGTATTGGAGAAAAAAAGTGATAACAGTCATTAAGAATCCCACTTGGTGCTATTGCATTTTTCATGTGCATATACGATTACGGGTTTCATTATTCCAGAGCCTTCCTTTGATTAACAATAAACGCAAGGCTTTCAAACCAAATGTGTCACTTTGAGTTTTTAGGCCAAGACTTAAAGACAGAAGTTGTAGGCCGGGCGCGGTGGCTCACGCCTGTAATCCCAGCACTTTGGGAGGCCAAGGTGGGCGGATCACGAGGTCAGGAGATGGAGACCATCCTGGCTAACATGGTGAAACCCTGTCTCTACTAAAAACAAAAAAAAATTAGCCAGGCGTGGTGGCGGGCACATGTAGTCCCAGCTACTTGGGAGGCTGAGGCATTAGAATGGCATGAACCCGGGAGGCGGGGCTTGCAGTGAGCCGAGATTGTGCCAGTGCACTCCAGCCTGGGCAACAGAGCAAGACTCTGTCTCAAAAAAAAAAAAAAAAAAAAAAAAAAAAAAGACAGGAGTTGTGGAGAGTTTGCTTTTATAGGGAAGGAGATGGCTTCTGCAAACATCTGTTCTGAAGGGGCTTGTGTGTTGGACACTAAACATTTATGCAAATTTTAAGAGGAGACGTTGAATTAGGCACGTGTAGCCCAAAGTGAGGTCAGATAGTATAGTATTTGAGTGTCTGAGAAAAGAGATAAAATATTACACAGCTGTAGGGGTTTGGCAGGTATTGGAAATGTGTAAGGCAGAACAAATGTGACAAAGGGAAGTGGCAGCGACTGTGGACAGTGGTGGTGGTGACATTAGCAGCAGTAGCTTTAGTACAGGAAGAGGAAGAGGAGAATGATTGTAATAAATAATAGTTAATATTTATATAGTTATATAGGACCTGTTGAACACTTGCATAGCTCATTTAGTATTTATGATAATCCCATCAGATGAAAAGGGCCTAATTGAGGCTGTTTGTTAATAATGAAAGAAAAAGCAGTCAGTTTTAAAGGAACCAATCTAAAGAAATGAACCGGCTCTCCGGGTTGCATAGCTGTTAAGTGTAAGGTCAGGATGGCGCCCAGGCAGGCTCCATCCACTGTCCTTCCTGGCACTCTCGAGCAGCGCAGCAATGGCAGTGCCCATGTTCACCAGACAGTGTGAGCACAGATGACACAGAGCTGGCACACTGTGCAGTGCCGGGCAGAGAGCTGCAGCAGGAGTCCCTCTCTGCAGCATGTACCCTGAATAAGAGCAGGGGCTTCATACCAAGTCTTTGTCGCTGTCCTTTGTAAACGTCTTCTCCTTCTCGTCCTCATTCTTGGTCCAGCTGTAGGAGATCATGTAGTTCATGATGGGTGGGTGGTAGATAGTCTCCGGCTGGCTCCAGGACACCTGCAGTGCCGTCTGGTTCAGAGGCTGCACCTTCATGTGGATGGGTGGAGAGCTGCAAACTGAAGATACACAGGGCTCAGCTCAGGGAGCTTTCAGAACAATGCGCCATTCGATCCGTGCCCCTAAGGACTGCAGCCTCAAAAAGCTGAAAGAGTAATACAGGAAGCACCCATGCTCCCTTCTCCTGGGTCCTCTTAACATTGTGTGTGTAGAGAGAGAGGGAGAACATTGTTCTCTCACACACACACACACACACACACACACGTGCACGGGACACAGATGCACACACACACGTGCACGGGACACAGATGTACACACACACGTGCACGGGACACAGATGCACACACACGTACACGGGACACACATGCACACACACGTGCACGAGACAAATGCACATACGCATATGTGCATGGGGCACAGATGCACATGCGCACACACACGTGCACGGGACACAGATGCACACACACATGCATGGGACACAGATGCACACATGCATACACAAACGTGCAAGGGACACAGATGCACACACACGTGCACTGGACACAAATGCACATACACATATGTGCACGGGACACAGATGCACACGCACACACACACACAGAGCTGTTTTTCTGCTAGGCCAGTAAACACTGCAGCATTCTGACGCTCTCCCCTACTCTTGTCCTGCATCTCCCAAGATTGAGGCCACTCTCCTATGTAACCATAACACCAGTTTCATATCAAAGAAACTAAACATGAATTCAATACTATTATCTCATATATAGTCCATATTCAAATCTTCCCTGCTGTCTCCAAAAGATCCTTAATCACTGTGTCCCCCTGACTTCAGCCTCATGGTCAACAGCCTTTTTCTTCATGATGGACGTTTTGAAGAAGCCAGGCCATTGGACTAGTGGAGTGCGCTAACTAAAATTGTAGACGAAATCTTACTGTAAACAGGTCCAAGTGTAAAAAAATAAATTTAAAATGAGACTTTAAATAACTTTAAAGCAAAGTCACATAACACAAGGATGACTTTCTCTGGAACAGCAGAACCCCGTGTAATTATCCTGACGTGGGGTGTAAGGAAAAGTCAAGCTCATTCATCTTATTCCTTGGGGCTGAGAGGTTTAAGGGACACGGTGGATCTAAATCTACTTACAGACAAACCTATGAAAGTGTTGAGACCTCGACAGGTCTGAATGAGTTATACAAATGCTCAACAGGTCCAATCCAGTCAGCCGGAAATGTGTGCTTTCTCAGGGGTGTCCAGACCCGTGTGGCCGTGCTGCCTGCCTTCATGGAGCTGAAGGTCCAGGGCAGGGGTTCTCACCCTCAGCACCCATGACCTCTTGAGCCAGACAATGCCTTGCTCTTGGGGGCTGTCCTGTATACTGTATGGCAGCATCCCTGGCCTCCACCTGCTAGATGCCAGTAGCCCTGTTCCCCGTCCTCAACTTGTGACAACCAAAAATGTCTCCAGGTGTTGCCAAAGGTTGCTTGCGGGGGCCAATCACCTTCGGCTGAGAACCTCTACTCTAAGAGATGGAGGCTCACCAAAGAATCCCACACACAGAGCTGTCACTGCACGCCAGGACAGGATGGAGTGAGAGGAGGGAGAGGAAGAGGTGGCTCAGGCTTTGGCACCCAGGGAAGACGCCCTTGAGGAAAGTTCATGGAACTGAGAGCTGAGCGCTTATCAAGATGAAGGGGGTGGGAGCTGTAAAGGGATCCGGTGGGAAGGTCTGAGGGGCTGGAGCAAGGCACAGAGAAGACAGGCAGGCAGGGCGCAGGTGTAGCTGCAGTGAGAAGCCTTGGGGCCAGATTTGAACTCTGGCCTTTCTCCCACGAGTCCTTGGACGCCTCTGGAAAGAACTGAGCCCCAGAGTGATGCAATCAGGTTGGTGCTTTACAAAGATCCCCTGAACTTCAGCTGAGTGTAGAAGGCCCCAGAGAAGCCAAGTGTGGAGGAGGGGGCCTGTGAGGAGGGGCGGCAATGGCCAATTGCTGGAAGACCGGGGAGGAATGGCAGGTCCTAGAGCTTTACAGTTAGGAGGTAAAACGCAGAGGCCTGCTGATGTGCCGGGTAAGGAGGGCAGGAGAGAGTGAGGAGGACCTTCTGGTTTGGGTGCAGGAACCGGGTAAGAAGTGGGCATGCTGGCAGAGACAGGCCAGGGGACCACGGCTTGGTTCTGACCCGCTGGCATCTTCCAAAGACCACCCACATGCCCTGCAGCCCACCAGGAGCCAGACTCCCATATTTCCTACTCAAGAGCCCAAAACCCAAGGCAGCCCTGGGGAACAGGATGGCTTTCCTGCCAGAGACGCATGGCCCAGCTTTGAGGACCTGGCAGGTGGAGAAAAGCAGATTGGTTTTGACAGGGAGGCCACCTTTTACTCTTCAACTGCCAAACCCCAGTTCAGTTGGTGAGGTTCACTTTGTGCGACAGAGACGGAAGGAAGGGAGGGAGGGAGGGATGGAGGGAGGGATAAATTAGTGAGGCATTCCCACTGCCCCGCAGAACCCCTGGGAGGCATCACGCTGTCCGCTGCGCAAATGCCACCAGGGCAGGGACATCAAACAAAGAATCTGAAGGGAGGCTTCCGCGGAGACGTGAGGGCAGAGTGACAGAATGTGGGCACTAGGTGGCGCCAACCTACTGTTTTTAAATACTCCGGCTTCCAAGTGGCTTCATAGTTTTTCAAGACAGAACATGGAGGAGGCGGGGGAAAGATCCGGAAATAGCTACACCCCCAGCGTTCCAAATACTAATAACGAACCGAGATGTACATACTGGGAAGCTTCTATATCCCACAATGATGACCATGTCAGATTTCCTAACTTCTCTATCTTTTCTCACCTCCCACCATGTTCTTATTTATCTTCCTTATTCTGAAACCATTCATTCCCCTGCTCCAAATAGCAATGAACACTGTATGGGGAAGCATCCCTCTCTGGCAGTTACATCATACCCCCATAAATAATTCTGTCACCCACATACAGATGCAACCATTCTTCTTATTTTTTGAAATTAAAATAGATGGGGTTTTCTGTGTGCATTAAGATGATTCATGTTAATATATTTTAAAAAGGAACCCAAGTAGTACAAAAAAGTAAAAAGAAAGTTAAAAGAAAAAAATTCACCCCAAATCTCAGTGCCCAGAGAAAACGACTGTGAACATTCTGGGACTCCAACATGCAGTTATCTCTTTATATACATGTGAAAGTACATATGCACAATTTGATAGAAATAGAATAGGATGTGGATGGCACTAGAATGGAATGTTTGGTTTTGTTTTGTGGTGCGGTCTCACTCTGTCACCCAGGCTGGAGTGCAGTGGCTGCATCATGGCTCACTACAGCTTCAACCTCCTGAGCTAAAGTGATCCTCCCACCTCAGCCTCCTAAGTAGCTAGGACTACAGGTGCATACCACCACACTTACCTAATTTTAAATTTTTAAAATAGAGACGGGGTCTCACTATGTTGCCCATGCTGGTCTTGAACTTCTGGGCTCAAGTGATCCTCCCTGTTTGGCCTGCCAAAGTACTGGAATTACAGACGTGAGCCACCATGCCTGGCCCTAGAATTTTTTGTTGTTCTGTTTTACTCAACAACTCATGGGTATATTTCCTCGTCAATAAGTAGAGCTTAGTGTCATTGTCTTGAATGATGGTACAGAATCTCACTGTCTCAATGTATGAAAAAATACTGAGTTAAGCTCGCAAAGGAGGTAGATCTGGCCTCACTCTAACGGGATCACCTGCCAGGAAGGGAATTCTGTAACGTAATAGCCTCCAAAGATCCATGCTTGTCCCTGATTACACATGAGAGGAGGAGCGTGACGCCAGGGCTTTGCAGGCAGAGCAGTCTGATGAGAGTTGTCTCTTCTGCTCTCTACCCCACATCCTGGGTAGTGGCTTTTTGTAGCTATACTGGGCCAAATTTGGAGGAGGCATTTGCAGAGTACTAGGAGGGCCTAGAATAGAGGATGGCAAACATTTTTTCTGTAAAGGGCCAGATAGTAAATATTTTCGGCTTTGCAGGCCACATGGTCTCTCGTAGCCACTACTGATTCCACCTCTGAAGCACAAAGCAGCACAGGTAGTATGTAAACATGAATGAGTGTGGCTGTGCTCCAACAGAAATATCTATGGACACAAGTTCAGTTTCATAGGATTTTCATGTGTTGCAAAATATTCTTTTGATTTTTCTCCAACTGTTTAAAAATATAGAGACCATTCTTAGCTCATGGTTACACAAAAGGTGGTGGGGAGTAGGTTTCGGCCCGTGGATCAGTGCTGATCCCAGATTGAGATGGTAAGGAGAGGCCAAGGCTTTTTTTGAAACACAATTATCAACTGCACTGTATTCTTGGCACTGAATTCTGCCCCTCAGCACAGGCTGACAGGCCTGCTCCTTCACAGAGCTTAGATTCTTCCCAGCACTTACTAGTACGTGGAGTTGTATTATTGACTTCATTGACGATCTGTAATTATCTATCTCCCCCACTAGGTGGAAGCTCCACAAGGCTGGCGCCTTTTCTGTCTTGTCTGGTTCATTACCTTGCATCTAAGACAGTGCCTGGCATGTAGTGGGCTCTCAATCAATATTTGCTGAATGAACAGAAAGTTGGTTGTACGTGGAGTAACATCCTTAGTCTTTCCCGTGGTCCACAGGTCCTGTGTGACATGTTCCCCTTCCACATCGTCAGCCTCATGGCTTGCCATCTTCCTCTTCACGGACTCATCTCTGGCCAGCCCCCACCCCAGCCCCCTTAAAGATCCAGCTTCAAGGCCAGGCGTGGTGGCTCATGCCTGTAATCCTAACATTTTGGGAGGCCATGGTGGGTGGATTGCTTGAGGCCAGGAGTTCGAGAGCAACCTGGACAACATGGTGAAACCCCGGCTCTAGAAAAAAATACAAAAATTAGCCAGGTGTGGTGGCGCACACCTATAGTCCCAGCCACTCAGGAGGCTAAGGTGGGAAGATCACTTTAACCCAGGAAGTGGAGGTTGCCGTGAGCTTTGATCATGCCACTGTGCTCCAGCCTGGTTGACTGAGTAAGACCCTATCTCAAAAAAAAAAAGGAAAAGAAAAAAATCCAGCTTCAACACCCTGCTTCCCCTTTGAGGCCGATGGGCCACCCGTGTCCTCCTGCACTCTCACTGCTTCCCTCCTCACCCTGTGTGCCCATCACCCTCTGTCCCCACCACCTACCCACCTCTGTGTCCCTCTGACTGAGCTGCAAGCATCTCCCAGGCAGGGACCACCAAGCTCCTTATCACTGGTACCCTTGGCAGGGGCTCGCGTTTCTCTGATGAAATGAGGGATGCTGTTTTGAGCGTCCTCCATTGAAGAGGATTCCATATACAAATCAGTGCCATACAATTCATTCCTGGGGTCACTGCCAGGAGCCTCAAATGTATTGAGGATCTTGTCTCTGGTCTTTAACTCATGCTTTCTGCTAATAAGAAAAGCCTTCAGTCTACAGAGGGAACAAAAACCACCAATGCTTGGCGACTGGGGCAACGATAGTATCAGACAGCCGTCAAATAACTCAGGCAAGCGAGCAGGCAGACACCACTGTGCCTTGTGCTTCCAAAGTTCTGCTTGCTCTTTAAGTGATGGAAACCCTTCTTTCAAACAACACCTCCCTCAAAAGTCCAAATAGGAAACAGGCAAACGCAGCAAAACATAATTTTATAGATCAGTTTGGAAGAGCTGGTATAATAGAAAGTGTGGGCTTTGGAGCCAGACCCATGCAAATCTTGTGTCCGCATCTATAAAATGGGTGACTAGGGTCTAGCAATTATCTTCCTCACAAGGTTGCAGTGCGGATTACGAGGGAACACTGCGGATAAACCCAAAGTTGTGGGCCTCAGGCCCAATGGCATGTACATGGACACACTCTATGGCCCACACAGTGTTAAAAAAATGGTATATTTTACACATAAATATGGGCTTTAAAATTACACCTGCATCCACACGTGGCAGTGGTGAGCTAGAGCAGGAGAGCAATCATTTCCTTTAGACGGGAGTGTGTACTCAATTTTTTTTTTTTTTTTTTTTTTGCCATAGTCCCCACCACCCCCCATTGCCTCTGCTCAGCCCACTTCCCCGGCAGCTCTCTGGCCCCCAAGGCGAGGTAAGTTTTCTACTGGTCTAAAATGAACACCAGGAGCACTCTCGAGGGCACACCACAGATGCCCAATACTTGTACTTTTCTATCTCTTCTCAATGGTCCTTGTAAACTGCACCTAACAAAGGGAAGTGTGATAGACCTCTTGATACGTCCTTTTGCACAAAATTGATGCCTTTTAACCATGCGGGAGGTGCCACACCCGGATCTCTAAACAAATATCCCCTGTGAGGCCTCCTGACAACAGCCTTTCCCCTCTCAGGGGCCTGATTACCTTCCCACTGGGGTCTGATTGCTTCTCACAGGCATGAAGGTGCTGCTCCTCACCAGCTCTGAGAATTTCTGCCTTCACTCTGAACCACCTTTAATTATGATCCCAGGCTTCCTTAAGTAATGAAGAGTCTTCTAGCAGAGCACCCAAGGTCCTCTGATTCTAAATCAATATCAAGGATATTTTCTCAGTGGTTCCACAAGTAAATAGTAGGCTCCCCTCCCCCACCCCATCCTCTTCATTTCGGGCTTTAGATAAACTAATGTGATATGGCTCTGTCTGAAAGTCAGTGTAATTTCCAAGTGCCTTAAACTATCTGCAGTTAAAGGTTCCTCCAGGGGCCTTCTTCCAGCACCTGCCCCCTCGGAGTTTCACACCCGAAGCAACTGGCCAAATATTGATCAGGAGTCAAAGAGACAGCACTACTCAAACAAAGCAATTTGGTGCAGATTCACTATTTCACAGTGCCTGTCAACAGAGATGAAACTGCTGCTTCCTGGGTGGGAGGTGTTGCGACATCATATGCCACACAGGGGCGGTGTCAGAGGGAACAGCTTGGCTCAAGCCAGCAGAGGACCATGGGGGAGATGCCTGTTGCTTGGGGACTGCCTGGCCCTGGCGGGGAGAAAGAGCAGGAGGCATTTCCTTTTAGAAGCAGGAGGGAACCAGTCAGGTGGAAGAGAGCCCAAGCCTTGCCTCAGACTGCTTAAATGCCTGTCATTTCTTTATCACCTTCAAATATGGAATCCTTTAAGGGAAATTTCCAGACAAATGGCCTCAGGGAGTGATTATCTTTTTGAAGGGCTGTATCAAAGAGGTCTAGGTAAACACAGAATCCTCCTCAGCAGCCCGCGTAGGACGTCAAACCTAGAATCTTGGTGCTTGGGGTGTTGCATCCCCAATCCCTGCCCAAGAACTCAAGACGGGCAAACCACACGGAGGAAGGAACTGGGAACGATGGAATCAAAGCAGGACCCCCGCTCCAGTGTAATGTGCATTTCCATCTGAATCATTTCTAGCTGGAGCTGCGGCTGCCACGCACATGCCCTGGGCCTGGCTCTGTGCATTCCTCTCGGATCATCCCCCGCACACAACGCGTAACCGAATCCGAGAGCTGGGCTCCATTCTCCCCATGAAAGATGACGACACTGGGCTTCAGAGAGACCAAGTTACTGGGCTGGGCCAAGGAACCAGAGTGAGAAGAGAATGGAGAACTGAAACCCAATCTGCCTGAGTCTGAACCAGAGTTGACAGGGCACTCCATGGAGCAGTCATGTATGTACTTGCCCCATACACGTCCCGTTAACTGTTTTCCTATCTTCAAGATACTAATAAAGATGTCAGGAGCATTACTCCAAGAGCTTAAAAGGGGAAAGCTGCCCCAGCAGGTAAAAAGCTTCCTTCCCGTTCCCTTCTCCTTCATCCTTCCCCACCCCCACTCCCTTCTCAGTTCTCAATGACAAATGAGAATGTGGGGTCTCTTGACAGTTTCCAGGGCAGCCTCCAATTCCTTCGGGTCTCTCTAAAACTGGACGCAGCAATCGCCTCTTCCCCCATCAGAAACACGTAGGGAGCTCATGGTCCTTCAAGGAGTGACAGGATGCTGGAAACATACAGATTGCTGCTAGGGTGCCCACCCACCAAGGCCTTTATTCTGTGCCTTTCTTTTCTTTTTTTTTTTTTAATTGAGATGAGTCTCGCTCCGTCCCCTAGGCTGAAGTGCAGTGGTGTGATCTCGGCTCACTGCAACCTCTGCCTCCTGGATTCAAGCAATTCTCATGCCTCAGCCTCCCAAGTAGCTGAGATTACAGGTGGCTAATTTTGGTATCTTTAGTAGAGACAGAGTTTCGCCATGCTGGCCAGGCTGGTCTCGAACTCCTGACCTCAAGTGATCCACCCACCTCGGCCTCTCAGTGTTGGGATTACAGGCGTGAGCCCCGCGCCCAGCCTATTCTGTACTGACATATTAATAGTAATGAGTCCTATCTGATGAGCCCGGCTCTGGGCTGTTAGTACATTTCACAGATTATGTCATCAAATCCTCACGGTAATTCTGTGGGGCTGCTGGCTCTATCATTACCCTTGTTTTAGAGACCTAGATCTAAGAGGGTCATTCGTTCACTTGCTTACTCTAGGGTCAGACTGCTTTGGTTTTAGACAAACCAGCTGTGTGGCCTTGGATAAAGCTTGGGTAAAAGCTTCTTGGATAAATGCATGAAATGCACAAATGCACGTGGACTGACATATAGCAAACGTACTTTAAGAAATAGTTACTGTTTGCTGGGCGTAGTGGCTCATGCCTGTAATCCCAGCACTTTGGGAGGCTGAGGCGGGTGGATCACGAGGTCAAGAGATCGAGACCATCCTGGCCAACATGGTGAAACCCCGTCTCTACTAAATATACAAAAATTAGCTGGGCATGGTGGCAGGTGCCTGTAATCCCAGCTACTCGGGAGGCTGAGGTAGAAGAATTGCTTGAACCTGGAAGACAGAGGTTGCAGTGAGCCGAGATCGCACCACTGCACTCCAGCCTGGCGACAGAGCAGGACTCCGTCTCAAAGAAATAAAGAATTAGTTACTGTTAAATATTTATTCGGCACCGGCCATATGTCAGGCCCTTGACCAGGAACTATGGATAAAGGTGAACACATGTTGTCATGGTCCTGACCCCCTGGAGATGACAGCCCAGTGGGAGAACACACATCAACAACACAATCTCCCTAAAACAGAGGTTTTAACTTGAGTGTCCCTAGGAGATCTGCATAGAATTCACAGAAGTTTGTGAACTTAGATAGCAAAAAAGTCCATTTTTATTTTCACTAATCTCTAACAAAAATGTAGCATTGCCTTACATTTTAAATGTTGGCAACAAACTACAATAGTGTTACGAGACTTGTGTGATAATCACCAAAAGAAGTCACAAAGCTATTCCTGTTAGATTACAGTGATTACCAATACAGGTGACCCGTGAACAACACAGGTTTCAACTGCATGGGTCAATTTATAAGTGAGTTTCCATTCCTGAGACAGGGCAACAAACTCTTCCTCTTCTTTCTCCTCCTCAGCCTACTCAACATGAAGATGACAAGGATGAAGACCTTTGTGATGATCCACTCCCATTTAATGAATAGCAAATACATTTTCTCTTCCTTATAATATTCTAAATAACATTTTCTTTCCTCTAGCATACTTTAATGTGAGAATATAGCATATAATACATATTACATATAAAATATGTGTCAATCAACTGTGTATGTTACTGGTAAGGCTTAAATATTAACTTTTTGGAGAGTCAAAATTTATACTGGATATTTGATTGTGCGGACACTCCAATCTCCATGGTGTTCAGGACTCAGTTGCATTTCAAAATTTCCTTCATGTTCATCATTATTTCAACATTATAATGATTTTTAGATCTGCGGCTGGATCTTGTAATTTAATGCCCTCATCAAGAAGCAGATAAATTAGTACAATTTCAAAGATATTTCGAAAATATCTGAGGATAACTGGCTTCCTCTGTAATCTATTACATTTTATTTTAAGCATCTAAAACCGTCAATATGAGAAGATAAGCTAAAGGAGTCCATGGCATCAAAATGGTTAAAACCATCTAGTACTAAGGCATATATAATTACATGCTTTTTAAGGAAAACGTTATAGTAGTTCTGTATAAAGATTTAATAAGGAACCCTGACCTAAACTTGGGGAGTTGCTTAAAAAACTTACTGAGCATAGTTTGAACTGAAATCTGAACAATGAGTAGGTGTTTATAGAGGAAAGAGGAAAAAAGAGAGGCTTGGGTATGTCAGACAGAAAAAAAAGTGTATACGAAGGCCCTGTGATGAGAAAGCTGGGAAGGAAACTAGTGTGGCTGGTGAGCAGGGAATGAGGAGGAGAGTGGCCCAAGATTAGGTCTCAAAGCTAGGAAGCATTTGAGCTGGGGTTCATCCCGGGGTGGATCTGGCTGCCAAGGCCAGAATTTGCTGGCTAGCCCGCCACCTTCTCCTGATGTAGGACCCTGGTGCAGAGTTGCCCCCAGATTCTCCTAAGTGCTAGGACAACTGCTTTCAAGTTGTAAATCCATGGTGTCTTCACTGATGCCACCTGTTACCTGTGGACTTTTCTTCTACACAATACAATGACATCTCCCTTTCCATGAACAAGCCCTGAATTATAATTCAGTTTCTCAGCAAACAAATGAGTATTAGATGCTCTGTGTTGCAATTACCATGGAAGAAAGCAAATTTGAAAACTGTTTCTTATCCTGTTGGCTGTCTCTGCTGTGCATGTAACAGAGCTACATGCTCAGAAAACAGAAATAGGCAGTATCTGGGAAAGCAGAGGCAGAAATTCAATTCTCCAGTTCAAGCACTGGTTTCGACTTCCCACATTATGCTCTCCCTGACCTCTCGTACCTCCTTGGATTCTTTTTTCTACATGATATCCCTCTTCCTCTGAGAGTTAAAGGCCATGGGAGGTGTCCATGTCCTGTGCAGGAAAGAGCATTGTTCAGCTCAGCGCTAAGGGAGGTGACAAACTTCAGGATGATGCATCTTCCCAGCCTCACTTGATAACAGCTGCGTGCATCTGGGACTCTGGGTGGAAGGCTGGATTCCATGTACCCTGGGGTACATTCCCTCCCTTTCAACTTTATGATGCTGTGATTTCCTGCTAAGAGAGCAAAGCGGACCTATCCCACTTTAATTGAGCACAGCATCCTTCCCTCGTGGTGCTTCTGACCTTCCACCTTCTCCCCATGTCTTGCCCTAGTGAAGGGCTCCAACTGAGTGTCTGAACCACAGACCCGGCTGCGGAGCTAGGGTGGGTAAATGCCCAGTGTCCTTCTTTCATAACGATGTTTTTCTCCTGTTTCCCACTGCTGAGACAATGTTGTAGTCCCCTTTACTATGAAGAAACAGCGGGTCACCTAAAATAGAGCTCTAAAGCTGCCCTTAGCAACACAAGACTGGTATCCAAATACCATCCAAGATCTAAGATCCCATGAGCTGTTTTTATTAGTGATCCCAACAGCCATGTCAGGAAATCAATCAGTGACCCACACAGATGGCTTTAGCTGGGATTTTATAGAAATACTTGAGTCTAGATTATTATGATGCAAATGGTTAAGGTGCCCTCATTTGTTTTCCATCTGAGCCTTAAAATAATTTCTCTTGGAAACAGGTAGTCTGCTCGGCTTGGTACCTACTATGCTTAAAAGTAGTGTCCTGGCTCACGCACGGCATTTACCTGTTAACTCTGGATCTCCACTACTTCCTGGCCACTTGCTACTCTTACTTGTTCTCTGTTCTGGCTGAGTGTGGGTGGAGTGGTAGGATGAACTCCAATGTTTGGGTTCCAACCTCATTTCAATCCCCAGATGTGGCGTCTGAACCAACTGATCATTTGGTAAGGATGGCCCTATCTGGTATGGTTTCAGGGCTTCCCACACCTGGGTACTGCCCTCAGGCCAAGACTTGGTCAAAGGGACCCAAGAAGGAAACAGGGAGCCTGTCAGTTGATGGAGAGACCAGGCTATGGGCAGGCACTGCCCGAGAGTGGGCCCAAGTGGAATCATCATTTCAGCACATGGCAGGGACTGAGCCACTTGAGTCTCTTGGCTGCCCCTGGCAAATAGGTCCATACGCTCTGAAGAGCTTGGGCTTTGCAGCTGGTGGGTGAAAACCAAGTTTTAAACAGTCAGCACACTCCTCACCGAGAAGGCTCTTCTCTTCTGGCAAGCCTTTCCTGGTGCCAGCCCAGAAGCAAAGAATTGCATAGCTCTGTGCACTTGATAATACCTGACAGCATTTAGTCTCAGACATATAGGCAGCACCTTCTCAGTACAGGCAGAGATTTGAAATGTGACAGCCAAGATACTCATTTCGGTCCAAGCCAGTGCTTAGGAATCACAAAACCAGCCAAGAGAGCTGCCCAGGAGTGAAGCCAGCAACCATAACAACCACTAGCTGTGTTGAGAAGGAATAAGAAAAGCCCAACTCAAGAGGACACCACATGGGGCTCCTTCTTCTGGGTCTTAACAGTTGTTCTTTCATTTTCAGCCTTCAGGGGCAGGGAGATGAGACTGTTTCTTATGCCCTAGGAAAGAAAGATTCTGTCCATATTCCTGGACAGATACCTGAGGAAAACAGCTTCAACCAACCCATGTTTGTTTGAGGAATAATGAGTGGGATGAATGGGGAAGATGTCTCCCAGCTAGATACCTCCTATGGCTCCAATGAGAGGCACACCAATGTCTCACAGCTTCATGTTTCATAGGCTGTGAATGCTAGTTAGTGAAAAAGGGGAAGTGTGCTGCTCTGGGAGTAAGGAAGCTGTTGGCCTTTATTAATTTCCAGATTGCTGTTCACAAGCACCATGGTGCCCACACAAGTAAACCCAATGTCAGAGAAGATTTTTCTAGTGAGCAAAGAAAGCCAGAGGAGGGTTGCTAAGTTGGCCTTGAAGATCGAACTGTCTACCTGCCTAGAGATGGAGAGGATTAAGTAATTAGGTCATGTTTATAAAGTGTGAAAACACTAGATGGCCCCTGGAGTCTGCTACCAATATCAGCTCAACCGCTCCCAAGCCATAACAGCCGATTCTGCCTAAGAGCATCGTGACACCAGTGCCTGACACTTTAAGTGACTCCATTCTCTGCTTTTAGGCTGTTCCTTGAGGCAGACACAAAAGCCCTCGCTCCATGTTTTGTTGAAATATATGCTTCCATCCAAGGTGGCTTTTGGTCAGAGTAAAAGGTGGCTTCCACAATCCCAGGAGCCTCTCTGATTTCAGGAAGTAGTACTGGCATGACATCCTTCTTCAGATGCCCGGCAATGCTCCTCAGTAGGAGAACCCAGCCTGGGCTACATCACACATGTCCCAACTGTGCGAACTCTTTTGGTAAGAATTTTTTATTCCTGGCCACCTGATATGTATATGTTAGCTTAATCCATCCATGCATTCCTCCATCCTCCCATCCATCCCTCCATCCTCCCATCCATCCATCCATCCATCCATCCATCCATCCATCCATCCATCCTCCCATCCATTTGTGGATCCACACATACATCCATCCTCTTATCCATCCATGGATTCACATTTTCATCCATCCATCCATCCACCCACCCTCCCACCCAACAACCCATCCAATCCAGTATTTACTGAGGAGTCAACAGTTACCATAGCACCCTCTCTCCAATAAAAACAGAGAAAACGAAAACAGTCTCACCCCTCATGGAGCTTATGGGGTAGTGAGAGAGCTGGATATTAGGGAAAAAATCACATATCACATAATCAGATGTAAAAATCCAACTTTGATAAGTACTATAAGGGAAAGGTACTGGTGCCCTGAAACAAGTGGCTGGGTCAAGGCAGTCAGGAAACTTCCTTGGGGAAGGGACCCTTGAGCTGAGTTATGAAGGCTGAGGAGGGGTCAGTTAGGTACAGAGGTGGGACAAGGGCCTTCTAGGTAGAGAGAACAGCCTGCTGGGACTGCAGAATGGCTGCCGGACTGAAGTGTAGGATGCCAAGGGAAGGAAAGTACAAGACGGGGCTGGGGAGGGGGATAGGACTTGATGTGTGGACCACCTTAAGGATTATACATTTCATTAGAAAGGTTTTGACAAGTTCGAACAGCCTGGCTTCACACTTCTAACAGGAAGAGGGCATGGCACCCTTATTCTGAAATACGTTCTCCAATGATCATGTCACGTATAACAGGTTGTCCTGGGCATACAAAGAAGCTATTGCTGACCTACAGATAAGAAGATACAATTATTTGCAGAGTAATTTTCATATCCAAGATCCCGTACTATAAGTCTCATTTAAAAGGCCACTGGCTGAGGAAGAGTGTGTGATTATTATCCCTATTTTATTACTATTATTTTTTGAGACAGGGTCTCACTGTGTCACCCAGGCTGGAGTGCAGTGGGCATGACCATGGCTCACTACAGCCTCAACCCCTTGGGCTCAAGTGATCTTTCTGCCTTAGCCTCTTGAGTAGCTTAGGGACTACAGGTGTGTGCTACCAAGCCTAGCTAATGTTAAAAAATAAAATAAAATTTTTTTCTTTTCTTGGTAGAGATGGGGTCTCACTGTTGCCCAAGCTGGTCAGGAACTGCTGGTCTCAAGTGATCCTCCTGCCTTGGCCTCTCAAAGTGTTGGGATTACAAGCATGAGCCACTGGGCTCTGCCATATTATCTCTATTTTAGAGGCAAGGAAATAGAAGCTTAGATATTAGCTTGAGCAAGGTCACAAAGGAGTGAATCGTTCCTAGGATTTGAGTCTAGGTTTGCTTGAATCCCAAGTCTGTATTCTAACACTGCCTTATCCTGTCTTCTTATTTATTCATTCATTCACTTAGCAATGACTGTGCACCTACTATGTACCAGGTACTGTGTTAGGCTCTCCTCATCCAAGGATGCACAAGATCTTCTGCCTAGATGGCCCCATGGTGCAGATCAAGTGGGTGCAGGACTCTCAGGACTAACCCTGTGACCAATACCCTATGCCCTGAGCACCCAAGATAACCTGACAAAATAGATAAAAGCCAAGCAGATAAAGACTGAGCCCAGTGATGACTTTTAGGAAGGTAAGAGCACCTGATTCCCACAAGTATGTTTAGTTTTAAAGCTCCTTCATTCAGGGAAGGAGTAATAAACTGTGTTGTTCAAGTCACCTGATGAATCCAAAACACAGAGGCACCACTTGCAAGTTCCTGTGGAAGACGGCGGTCCCTTGGATGATGGAAATACTGCGTTTGGACATAAGAGGATCTTGGTTCACATCTGAGCTCTACCACTTCCTGGCTGAGAGGCTTTGGATGATTCACTTACCCTCTCTGAACGTTAGACCCCTCACTTGTTAAAGAGAAACAATAATACTCCATTTCTCTCTTTGCTCACCCTACCCATCCCTCCATCCAAACTGTTAGTAAATCTCCAAAGCTCTCCTCCAAAGCCCATCCCTAATGATCACTTATACTTTTACTATGATCATCCTCATCCACCCTGCGATATTTCTATCAGCCTCTTGCAGGGTCCTGCAGACTCCAATGCAAGTCCTCTGCAAGCATTCTCCACATAACAGCCAGAGCAATAAGTTTATAGACTGTTGTGATTATTCCAGAGTCCTCTTTAAAACCCTCCAGAGGCTTCCCACTGCTAGAAGATCTTAACTCCTAACAATCTTAACTCTTTACCAAGAGAAGTCTTTGCCAGAGTTGCTCTTGCCTACTTCTCCAGCCTCTTCTCTCTGATCTTGCTTCCCCTTTGTTTACCTCGCTCTAGGTTGGATCCCATGCCTCAGGGCCCTTGCAAATGACCTTCTTCTCCAGATCTCTGCGGGGCTGGCTCCCTGTCCTCACTTGCCTTATCCCTAGAAGGGCTCCTCCCCACCACCTCACCACACTCCACCGCTCTTAGCACACGACTTGATTTGATTCCCTTTGGGACAACACTGAAGCCCATCATCAGTGGACTTGTTTATTTATTTCTCCTTTCTAGAATGTAAACTCCATGACGAGGGACTATCCCTTGTTCAACTTTATTTCTAGTACCTAGAACTTGTTTATAAGTAGATGGTCAATAAATATTTAATGAATGAAAAGCGAATCCTGGCAGAGGTTGTTTTGAGGATTAAATAAAACAACTATGAATAGGAAACAATAGCACAGCATCTGGCACACAAAAACCTCTTCCCAGACTTTCTTTTTCTTTTATTTTTAAGAGATGTAGGCTTACTATGTTGCCCAGGATGGCCTCAAACTCCTGGGCTCAAGCAAACCGCTCGCCTCTACCTCCTAAGAAGCTGGGACTACTGGCGCATGCCATAGCACTCGGCTCTCTTGCTAGCCTTTCTAACCACAGGTGTTTCAGGCACCACTCCTAGAGTCAATAAGCTTTTCAAAGCTAGACAAAATGTCTGCCATATGAAAAGAAATTTACTAGCTACAACAATTGATACAAAATATTTAATGCTACATTAAAAGTCTATAAAATATCAACATTATGTCAACCTATCAAATGCAACTTAACACCAACTCATATATTTACATAAACTTAGAGTAATCATGAAATGTCTGAGCATTTAAAAATGTTGGATATAATATGGCAGGACCTTCAGAAGTATGATAGCCTAAGATGTTCCAAGGGTCTTGAAACAAACCTGCTTTTTTTGTCTTCTTTCTTAAATACTCAAGGTTAAAAAAGAATGACAAATCAAAGTTATTTTTGAAAGAAGGGGGTTAAAAACTCTCCATGGGGGCTGCATGAAAAATTTGTTTTTCTTAATACTTTCTTATGCTAAAAGTTTCTGGCAGTAACAAGATAACTTTCTGCAAGAGTTTCTAGGAGGGCAGCTGCCTGCAAAGGCATTAAGTGGTCATATCAGAGCTTCTTTTAATAAGATAATTCAAGCTCATTAATCTGGTGAGTAGAAATGATTAAACTGAAAATAGAACAACATTAATATTTTCTCCCAAAATAGCAGAAAACCATGATTTCAATGTGAAACTCTTTTTTAAAGCAATCATGGATTTACTTCTTTGTTTGCTAATTTGGATAGAAAGTGTGACCCTCTTTCTCAATGTACTGATTTTAAATAGGCTAGTTACTCAGGCATCCTTGCACAGTGGTATATGTCCTTTAAAAGTGCTTTTAACCAAAACAGGAAGCAATGTTTAACATTGAAAACAATAGCTAAAAAAGAGATCCCTCCATCAGCAGAGGCAAAAAACATTCGCCAAAAAGACATGACATTGGCTTAGGAGCCCAGAGGGTATGCAGGCAGCCCGGTGTCCTCTCCATTTCCTTTGCTTTTATTACATTATACAGTGTCATTTTAATTAAGCCATCAAATCAAATTATCAGATCAAGTGGTTTTGATTCCACTGTGATTTGAACAGGTTTGGTTAAATTAATAAACCATATGTTTCATGTTGTTGGAAGGAAAGTTATTTTTCTCTGTTCACTGTTCCAAAAGTCTTCACAATAGACAGTATTCAGCACTTAATCACTGAGTGCTCTCCCATGTACCTGGGATGTGTTGCAGAATAACTGAAATGACAGCCCATTAAATCCTAAAGTCTGTCTAAGTTATTTACTGACAAAGGGCAAGTGGCAAATCGGATGTCCCTTGAACAATCCAATAAGCCTAAATATTGTTTCCATTTACTGGAACTAAAGCTTTATTATTTTTTATGGATGACATCTATATAGAAGTCTTTCCTCAGCAACAATACAATATTAAGATGACTTTTCCCCCACTTCTTTCTTAAGGGGCCCTGCCTCTTGTGCTTGGCACTGAAAGGCTGGATTCTGTATTCTCTATTCCAGGACATCCAATCATCCTGATAAAATATGGGTGCATGAACACAGGCCCCCATCACTGGCTGCCTCAAGTTCACGATCATAACCAGGGGAACAGAGGAGGCAGGGAGCTATATTCAGTCAATTGAGGCTCTGGTTACCCCTCTGATGTGAAAGATGACCGGGTGTTAAAGTGAATTGGTAAGTGGGTGGTTACCAAGTTAATGAATCTCTGGTTGGTCCTAGGGTCTTTCAGTGGAATGGAAACACAGATCCAACACATTCACAGTCATGGCCATTACCACCTTGAAGACAGAAAATATGTATCTTACAACAAGCCTATGATTTCCCCATTTAGGTTTCTCCAACTCAGTTTAAGCTACTCCCTAGAGTGGGGGTCAGTAAACTACAGTCCCAAGGCCAACTCTGGTCTGCCATCTTTTTTTGTAAATAAAAGTTTACTGCAAGACATTTTCTACACTCATTTACATACCATCTGCAGGTGCCTTCCTGCTATACTGGTAGAATTGAGTACAGTCGGCACTTATATCCACGGGTTCTGCATGCATGGATTCAATCAACCACAGACCAAAAATATTTGGAAGGAAAAAAAAAATAAAAAACAGCAATATAACAATAAAAAACAGTATAAATAAAAACCAGTAGAATATAACAACTATTTACATGGCATTTACATTGTATTAATATTGTTAAGTACTCTAGAAATATTTTAAAGTATACTAGAAGATGCGTTCAGGTTATGTACAAATACAATACCATTTTATATAAGGGACTTGAGCATCCAAGGATACTGGTGTCTGTAGGGGTCCTGGAACCAATGTCCCACAAATACCCAGGATTCAACAGAGACCATATGGCCCACAAAGCCAAAAACATTTACTATCTGGCCCTTAACCCAAAAAGTTAAATGACTCTTGCCTTATGTAATTAATTTATTTTTCCTTCTTCTGTGACAACAGCCCGATAAATGCATAAAACATCATAGCTTTCCTGGGCATTGAAAGCTTCCAATAATTATCAGATAGAGAATACCAATCAGGCAGGCTTTGCTCGTTTTGAATTACCTGAAGATTACAGAATACCACTCCTTCTCTTTTTAAAACTTTTTTTCGCAGAAGAGTAGAGGAAGGAAAAGGACTTGTTCCGTGCTTTGGCTCTTTCCTGCTTACATCTCTAAGGTCAATAATCTAAGCCCTCCAGGCTGTTTGATGACGTGTCAGCATCTTTTGGCCTATAGTGGCGCTGAGTTACCTGAGTCTTCGTAGGGAAAAAAAAGGAGGAACATTTGGTCATGTGGGCTGTGGTTCCATGACATGTGCATTTAAAAACAAACAGGGAGATCATCAGTCATTAGGGAGATGGAAATCACAACTATAAAGAGATACAACCTCATATTCACTAGGTTGGTGAAAATAAAAGAGATGCACAATAACAAGTGTTGGTGAGGATATGGAGAAATTGAAACCCTCATACACTGTTGATGGGAATGTAAACTGTTGCCACCACTTTGGAAAATAGTTTGATAGTTCCTCAAAACTGTAAACAGAAAGTTACCATATGACCCAGCAATGCTATTCCTAGGTTTACATCTAAAGGACTTGAAAATGTATATTTACACAAAAACTTGGAGCTCACAAAAGCATTATACATAACAGCCAACAGGTGGAAAAAACTCAATGTCCGTTAATCGATAAATGGATAAACAAAACATGGCACCTCCACATATTATGTGGTATATTACTTGGCCATAAAATATAATTAAATTCTGATACGTAGCCCACAATACAGATGAACTTTGAAAGTATTATGCTAAGTCAAAAAAGTCATATATGATCCACTTGCATAAAATGTGCAGAATAGACAAATTCATAGAGACAAAAGGTATGTTAGTGGTTGCCTAGCCCTGGAGAGAGGGAGGGAGGGAGGGACATACAGGGCAGACGAAGGGAAGGAGAATGGGAGTGATTGCTATAGATGGAGTTTCTTTTTGGGGTGATGAAAATGTTCCAGAAATAAATGGTGGCAATGGGTGCATGACTTTGTGACTACAGTAAAAAACACTGATGTGTACATTTTAAAAGAATGAATTTCATGGTATGTGAATTAAATCTCAATAAAGCTGTTATTAAAAAAAAATAGGGACACTATTCAGCAATAAAAAAAAAAAAGACCTCCTGATACATGCCAAACATGGATAAATGTTAAAATCATTAACACCAAGTGAAAGACAAAACCAGACCTGAGGTTGCCTGGGGTTGAGGGCAGGAGAAATAATTGACTGCAAATGGGCAGGAAGGAACTTTCTGTGGCGATGAAAATGTTCTAAAACTGGACTGCAGTGATGGCTGCGCAAGTATAAATTTGCTAAAATTATCAAATTATACATTTACCATAGCTGTATATTATGGTATGTAAATTATGCCTTTAAAAAAAGGCTGTAAAAATAGGAAAATTTCCTAAACTGCTGGCAAAAGTGTAAAGTGGTACATAGAATCACTTTGGGAAGCCATTTGGCAGTCTCTAACCAAACCTGAAAATATGTGTATTCTAGGATGCTGCCATTTTACTCCTGGGTGTATGCCCAATAGAGATAATATCCACATATTCATTAAAAGGCAGGTTCAAGAATTTTCGTAATCACCCAGACTTGAAAATAATCTACATATTCATGTATACTGAAATGGATAAATATATTCAGGTATAATCACACAATGGGATTTAGCACTATATAAGAACAAACTACAACTACAGGCAACAACAGAGAGGACGCTTAAAATCACTGTAGAGCAAAAGAAGCAAGACACAAAAGAGGACATACTGAATGATTCTAGCTTTATGCAATTTATTAAACAGGCTAAGCAAATTTCTGGAAGTGGTTACCCTTGGGAACAGAGAGTGATTAGGAAGGGGGATGATGGGGGAGTCCTGAGATCCTAGACAGGAGATTCTAGATCTGGGTGCTTGTTACTCAGGTGTGCTCAGGTTGTGAAAATTCATCAAGCTGTGCACGTATTACAGGTACTGCACTTTTACGTATGTGTAGCTCTCCAATAATAAGTTAAACACACAAATAGGACTGCACCTAGATCCTCCTCTCTCTTTGGCTCTAAAACTATCACAAAACATTTTAATATTCCCATGTCTTAAAGAGTCAGCAATGAGCACTATGATAATTCAAACAAACCTAGTAGAATGACGAATGAATTTGCCATATTTAAGGACGGTTCTGTGGTTGTGGTCAAATTCAGAGAAGGCCTGTTCAGCAGAAGATCGTGCCCACTTTGACAATTTAACACAATAGAAACCATTATCCTCCCTAGCTTTCTTGGATAATAAAGGCCATGCATTTTCTCTGTACAGCTGATATATCATATGCTTGGCCCATTTTTCAGGAAAGAGCTTTGTATCTGTCACCATCTCAGCAATTCTGAGCTATCAGATCTTGCACTCACTTGTGATACGAATTCCTCACCCCCTCACCAATCCACGTCCTCTGCATATAACTCTCACAAAATCCCCAGGAGACCTGATTTTCTCAGTCAAGTTCTCTTGGGAGAAAGCTTTCTAGATGGGTTATTTTCTTTATTTTTTTTTAGCTAGGTTAAAAAAAAAAAAATTAGTTCATGTGAGATTTTCCACGGCAGCCCAACCTAAGATATTTCACAGGTTTGTGAGCTTCTTAATTCTCCCATTGTTCCCAGAGAATGATGCCCTTGACAATCTATTGTCCCCAAATTACTTGAATCTCAAGCATCTCTCACTTCTCCTCACTAACCTCAAACAAAATCACACAGACAGGAAGGAAATGATCACATTCTTAAACTCCCTCTCCTCTTCTTTTAGCTCCTTTTCAGAAACATGAGCCTAGAAAATGGGCTCATTCATATCATCAAAGTGCATGTCACTGCAGTTACTTGTGGAATAGAATCCCATTCCCCCTGTTCCTACAAAGTCCATATGCCAATAAACTGTTCCTTTTTGTTGGGGGTGGGGGCACTCTTGAAAGAAAACCTCTCCACATAACGTACCACACTAGCAGTAGCCCACTCTACCTCCAGTGTTGATAAATGACACAAGCTCTCCCTTTATTACCCAAGCTCATAATTTTGAAGAAGGATAGCACTGGGTTGGGAAATATCTCTTTTCGCACCAAAAGAAAATTCCTTCTTTTTCCTTCTTCCCTTCCAAGTAATAGGGCTTTGATCAGCCTTGCTCCCCTCAGCATTTCCGGAGCTCTGTGACACAATTATGATAAATCCCAGACCCTGAGAGGAGAGGTGTGAGGGTAGAACCAGAAGTTCTAGTTTCCTGGGAGAGAAATTCATATTCATTTCACATGAGCAAGTAGAGATGGCAAAGACTGAGATGCCTAAAAATGATAAACTTATGTTTATCAGATATCGGGGTTAAACTGTTAAATAATAGGCTAAAAAAAATAAGCCAGTGATTTCCAGTAGGGATGAGGCTGGCATGGGAGTTCTTGCCGGGGGTGGATGGTAGTAAGACTGCTATATACTGGGGTGTTGGGAGCAATTCAAAGGTCCTGATGATACGGACAGAAGACAGGGAAATACTGGCTAGAAGAGGGCAGTTCCCTGGCAAAGGCCCCACCCTCAAACTGGAGACCCTTGAGCCCTAAGTGAAAACAGACATTCCTGTCTTCATGACCAAAAGTTGCCTTTTGGCCCGCTATACCCCGCTATCCTGTACCCATATAAACCCCAGAACCCAGGCTCCAGAAGCAGACAAGAGGGATGAACAGAAGAGCAGAAGAACAGCAGAATGGCATGGCAGGGAGAAGAGAAGGGGCATCTGAATGTCAAGGGACAATCAGAGAGGAGACTGGCCCCCGAATGGCTGAACTCCATCATCTTCTCACTCGATACCCCTTCCAGCTCCCTATACATCCTGCTGAGAGCCAACTCCGCCACTCAGTAAAACCCCCACATTCATCCTTCAAGTCCATGTGCGACCTGATTGTTCCTGGACGCCAGACAAGGACCTGGGTACCAAGAGGTCACTGAGCTGGTTAACACTTAAGCTGTCCACAGACGGCAAGGCTGAAAGAGCCCACTGTAACACATGCCCACTTGGGCTTCAGGAGTCACAGACACATAACCCTAGTGCCAGAGCCCCAAGGAACTCGCCCTGGCTCCTGCACCTGCCCATCTGTGTGCTCCCCCTCCCATAAGCTGTCTGAGCAGCGAAGGGTGACTGAACAGATGAGCCACATTCCTGTTGCATGTCCTTCAAAGCGGGGAGTGGGGTCAGGGAATTCTCCCGTTTCACTGATGTCTGAGCTCAGAGATAAACTCCTGATCAACAGGGAAACACATAAAAAGTAAGACACTTTTCAGAAAGCTTTCTCTAGACACTGCTAGTAAGTTTTGAAGTTACAAGGCAGAAATGCAGACAGAATTATCTATTATTGGTCAGAAGGGCAATTTCTATCATACCTATTTAACAGAATTTATTCCCACACCTGCTCCTATTTTTCAGCCAGACAGGCTCCCTTTAGCAGAGAAACATACGCATTTAACACCAGCTCCCAATTCCTAGCTGGCTTTGAATTCCTTTTAATTTAAAGTAATTTATGCGAAGGAATCTTCCTCTGGGCAAGGCACTTAATCCAAATATACCTTTAGAGGCTTCTGTCCCTAGTGGGTTTTCTAAGAAGTCTGTCATGTCGTGGTTCCAGGCGTCACGGACGGCGGACTTGGACACCACTCTGTCATGCAGATCCTGCTGTGGTCGAAAGTTATTTCTCAGATACTCCACCGACTTGACATGGTCTTGCTGCTCCGTGGTGAAGATGGAATAAAAAGCCTCAAGCTGAACAGAGAACCAGAGAGGGGAGGGGTAAAAAAAAAAAAAAAAAAAAAAACACACATCAATTAGAAAAGCTATTTGGTCCAAAGCAGGTGAAGGTGATAAGAGCATGAAACGGTAGGAAGTGCCCAATGCCAGGGCTGCTAAACCCAGCAGGACCTGAGGCTGCCTGCTGGAAACACTGCCAACAGGCTCATCTGGCTGTGGTTTCTGTCCTGCCAACTAACCAGGAAAACACTTCATTTGAGGGCTGTACGGCACTCTGAGTTTGTGCCTCCCATGAGAGAGTCCCAGTCTTTCTGCAGTGCCCTGCTGGAAAGGCCTTTAGCATTCTAGCAAGAAACATAGGGTCACGGTCAAACTGTTATGTCCCAGAGCCAGACTGCCTGGGTATGAATACTAACTCCATCGCCTACCTGAACAAGCTGCTTAACCTGAGCCACCATTTTTCCTCAATAAAATGGTGATAATCATAACAATATTTACCCAAAAGGATTTTTCTCAATATTAAGTGCTGACAAAATATTTAATCCAAGTACAGTGCTTAAAACAGTTCCTAGCATATCATAAGAGCTTCATAAATATTAGGGATTTAATTCTTGGCATCTTCCGACATACTAGCGATCAAGTTTGGCAAAGTCGCCAAGTCACCAAATGTGTGACTTGCAAGTCAAACTGCCTAAGTTCAACATTCACCAGATGGGTAATCAGAGATAAACTGTTCAAGTTTTCTGTAACTCAAGTATCCACAACTGTAAAACATGTAATAATACTTAACTTATAAAGTTGTTAGAAGTATTAAAATTTATGTAAATTGCTTAGCACACAATTAAGTCCTCAATTAAGGTTAGCTGCTATCATTATTATTAATATTATTAAGAAACATCTCTTACAAGACTGCCGATCTAACTTTTATGGAATGTAAAGGAAAAAAAATCAGGGTGCCCAAATCGTATTTCTATTATCAAAAGGGATTCTTTGGCCCAGGTGTGGTGACTCAAGCCTATAATTCCAATACTTTGGGAGGCTGAGGTGGAAGATCGCTTGAACCCATGAGTTCGAGAGCAGCCCAGACAATGAGACCCTGCCTATATAAAAAATACAAAAATCAGCTGGGCGTGGTGGTGCATGTCTGTAGTCACAGGTTCTTGGGAGGGTGAGGTGAGAGGGTTGCTTGAGGCTGGGAGTTGCAAGGTGCAATGAGCTATGATTGCACCATGCACTCCAGCCTGGGTGACAGAGTGAGACCCTGTCTCAAAAACAGAACAAAACAAAAAAGGGATTTTTTTGTGTCCCTCAACATTGTGATCATTAAAAAAGGTAATTCTGGCCAGGCCCAGTGGCTCATGCCTGAAATCCCACCCCTTTGGGAGGCCAAGGTGGGTGGACCACTTGAGGTCAGGAGTTTGAGACCAGCCTGGCCAACATGGTGAAACACTGTCTCTACTAAAAATACAAAAATTAGCCAGGCATAATGGTGCATACCTTAATTCCAGCTACTCGGGAGGCTGAGGCATGAGAATCGCTTGAACCTGGGAGGCGGAGGCTACAGTGCGCCAAGATTGTGCCACTGCAGTCCAGCCTGGGTGATGGAATGAGATTCTGTCTCAAAAGAATAATAAAATTTTTTTAAAAAATAAAAAAAGTAATTTTATGACATATGAGGAATGGAACAGCGACTGAGTGACAGAGACTTGTCCTCAACAGGCCACAAAGTTATTCTTGTCACCAAAAAAAAAAAAACAAAAAAACAAAACTGTAATTTGAAATATGCAGCCACCAAAAATACTAATAGGAGAAGAAAATAGAATGAAGAGAAAAGCTGAATGAACTGTTTCTGGCCCATCTGGATCCTCTGGTGCCAAATAGGAGTGCTTTCTGCAGGAGAAATGGTCGAATGGCGCTAGAAAGATGCTCTCTGTGCGTTGAGTGACTGTCTAGGCTTTGGGGAACCAGAAGGCAGTTAACACTAATGTGGAAAATAAAAAAGGTAAATCACTATCTGGGTTTCTGCAAATTCTAGGTGGTCATCCAGAAGCCTGGAACTAACCCCCACTGTTTCTCCAACAGCCTCAGAAAATGACGCAGAAAATGACCTGCTTCCAAACAGTCTGCCCTCTCTTTGCATGAGAAAGCAATGAATTGAGGTAGTGACATTAGCCATGCAAAAATCATCTGAGTATATGAATTCACCTATCATTCTACCTCGACTCCAGTTCCACAGTTTATGTAAAATGATAATAAACCATGGAATTTTTTCTGCCTTTTACATAGAACCAGGACGGATTCACAACCAGCCTAAAAGCCAAAGCAGCCTGTTACTCTTGTGTTACTTCAATTCTCTGTGAGTTACTTTACTTCTCATAAAAACTCATAGTGTCTCTAGGTAGCATCCGCCTGCCTTCCCATTCTTTCTGCTATTCCTTCTTTATTTACAGCAAAGGCAAGACATGACAGAAAAATTAGGAAAATTGGACTGATTACTTTGTCCAAATGTAAGCCACTCAAATGAAGACAACTAAAGATGTTGAAAAATCACCTCCACCTCATGACATGAACTCACTTGATAGGACTACCAAAGTCAGAACTGAATGCATCAAATGTGAGAGCAGGTTTCTGATTTTCTCAGAGAAAATAACTTCTTAAAATCATATGAGAAGTATTAACAAAGACCCTCTGGAGACAGCCCAGAAAAAGACCAATCAAAATGATTAAAAAGATGGAGAATAAATCCTGTGAGGAAAGGTTAAAGGAAGTGGAATTGTTTAGCCTGAAGAAAAGGCAAGTAAGGAGTAATTTCATAAAGCCCCTCATATGTGGAAGATGCTGACCAGCTTTTCTCCATGTCCAGAGAAGACCAAACAAAAGGGAACTGGCTTAAATTAAAGCTGTAGAGATGTGAGTTTAATAGAGAGAGACATTCCTTAACTTTCAGGATGACTTTTTAGAGAAATGGACTGGGCTGCCACACATCGTGAATTAGACCGGAAATTTTCTGGAAGAGACAGCCATCTGTCCCGAAATAGTTTAATCTCTGAGATGTCAGAAAAGAATGGCCTGTCTCAGAAAACTGTCTCAGCAATACGACTCTGAAGTTTGTTTATTCTCTAGAATACTTGCTTCTTTCACAGCCAGCATTAAATTCTCCTAAAAAGTTTATTTCGGAAGCCTCAGGAAAGAACAAGTCACATAACTGTAAAAATGAGGCAGGTTGTGAATTTAACACAAAAATGCTTTCACTTAAATTGCTATTACCGCTTAATGACATGCTATGGTTTAAAAGCATGGTGGCTTCCTTGTTATTAACTTAACTTGCCCCAAGATTTCGAAGAAAGGATGTGATGGTTCTGGGAGTGAACTGATGACCCGAACGATATTATATCGTCAACTGGATCACAGTTGCGCTTGACAGTCATACAAAAGAGGGGAAGGAGGACAAGCTTAGCACACTCATCAAATGTCCTTCCGTGGGTTGGCTGCATTCACTAAAACCCTGTCATTTTTCTAAGTTAAATGAAAATCGCCAGTAGCCTGTCTCTTTGGCAACTGGCATGCTTGGCCAGTGAGTTAAAAACCTCCAGGAGCCTTGGATTGGTGAGAGGAGTCTACGTTTCTCACTTTGGCAAGTGGGCAGTGATGAAATCTACTGATACATCATTACACAGCAACTTCAGTCTGTCCCCGGACCCTGACCCTTGCCTTGGACCTCCACTTTGTTTGATTCCAAAAGGTGCCATAAGCCCACCATGAGAAAGTGTCCCCTAGAGTTGTGCGATATGGGAATCAGGCTGGAGCCACAGAACAAACCATACAAAGTTGTGTCTTTCTGCGTCTTTGACCGGTCCTATGTTTGGTCTGTAATCTGTTCTGCTTTTCTGGATCTGGTTAACAGCTAAACAGTGATCCTTGAAAAATGTATATGAGATCACGTCATGCCTCCGTTCAATACTTTTTAACAGCCTCCCATCCTTAATGCTGGGGCCCTTATGATCTGGCCTATGCCTAATTCTCCAAATTCAAAACCCTTACCCCTGCTACCTGGGTACAAAATCCTGTTTTTAAACCCTACTTGCTAAATGTGTGACCTAGGTCAAATTATTTAATCTTTCTGTGCCTCAATGTCTTTATTTGTACAATGGAGGTAACAGCATTACCTATTTCCTGTGGTTTTTATAACTATTCAATGAGCTGTGATACATAAAATATTTGGAATAATTCCTGGCACACAGAAGGTGCTCAGTAAATACTATCACTACTGTCATTATTATTTTATGAGGAATGTGGTAGCTACAATTGTACTCTAAGCTTACAACAACTGTAAAATGCTGTATCAACCTTCCCTTCCTTATCCCCCTTATATTTATCAAACCTATGACATGTCAGGTACTACTTTAAGTACTTTACAGACATTATTTTGGTTTCCAACTTCTTTTCAGCTTAAAGTAATGACATTAAAGTAGCATTACAGCACACGCTTATTATATCATGAACACTAGCAGCCAATATTTCCTGAGTGCTTATTCCATGCAAGGCATTGTGCTGAGACTGGTATGTGCTTTCTCTCACTTAATCCACAGAGATCCCATGAGGCTGGTGGTAATATTATTATTAATAGCAGTATTAGTATTAATTTTATTGACTAGTAAGGAAATTGGGCTTAGAGGCATTCAGTAACTTGCCCAAGTCACTGATATGGTTTGGATCTCCGTCCCCACCCAAATCTCAGGTGGAATTGTAATTCTCAATGCTGGAGGAGGGGCCTGGTGGGAGGTGACTGGATCATAGGGATGGAATTTCCCCCTTGCTGTTCCCGTGACAGTGAGTGGATTCTCACGAGATCTGGTTGTTTAAAAGTGTGTAGCACCTCCCCTTTCTCTCTCTTCTTCCTTCTCCAGTCATGTAATGCATGCCTGCTTCCCGTCCGCCATGATTGTAAGTTTCCTGAGGCCTTCCCAGTCATGCCTCCTGTACAGCCAATTAAACCTCTTTTCTAATAAATTGCCCAGTCTCAGGTAGTTCTTTATAGCAATGTGAAAATGGACTAATGCAGGCACAGGAACCAAGAGGTGAAGTGAGGCTTAGAATAGCAGGTCTGTGTGACTCTATTTTGTATGCTCTCAGCTACTTCATGCCACAGGCATAAGAGGCCTTAGCATTATCCACTGAAAGAGTCACACTGCAGCGGAGAAATGGATGCAGTGATGGTATAAGTCCTGAAACAATTCCCTTTAGCTAACCCCAAGGCCATTCCACACAGGGCACCCTGCATCAGCAACATAAATCTATCTATCTTCACCCTTCTGCACTCTGAATAGAAACTGCCAATAGCCCAACACAGAAAGAACTGGGAGGCATGAACAAGACAGCAGGCCCAAGGAGGAAATCCTGTCCACCTCCCAAAGCCCTCACTTTTCTTAGCTGATCCTTTGCCACAGCAGGGTAATAAACACACTTGGATTTATCTTGACTTTAATACAACTAATGAAGTCTTTATCATTTAGTAAAAATAAATGAAAGTTTTTATTTCTATAATATTAAATTGACTCTTAAACTTTTGAAGTGAATGTGTAAAACATTTCTTTCTTTTATCCCTGCTTGGGGATTTGTAATTGCAGTTTAACTGGTGCCGTTTCAAGAACAATTTTAACCTTGAATTGCGAATGTGTTGGCTCGAAGTGTATATAAATCATTTCAACTTAGTTTTTATTATAAAAGTATTACAGAGAATAATTAGTTTTTAATCTGTCGGTTCGAATCAAAGGCAAGTTGAAATCTATTCATGCCATTCATGTGTAGCAAGAGCTCCTGTCCACAAGACTTGGGCAGGGCACCATTGTGGATGAAAGGGAGAAATGAGAGAATACCAAAAGTAATATAATTATGAGCCATTAAAAGGCTGATATGTACAATAGTTAAAGGGATAGGCATATAATGGCAATTAAACAAAACCAGGGTCCATTATTAGCACAGTAAGGAATCCAAGGATACTAACTAGAAACTGGAAAATCTCACCTAAGGTCATGGAGATTATTTTAGCTTCACCACACATTTGAGGGATGACAGGGCAGGTCCCGTTCATTGCCTCATTATTAAACAAGAGAACGATAATGGAATATTAAATTCCCAGTAGCCTGGAGCATCCAAAATTTTACTTACTGAACCACAGCTGCAAACATAAAATCTAAGAACAACTAGCTAAATGCAGGGCCATGCCCCTCTTGTGGCTACAGTCAGTTTTGCATGAAAGTGATTATAGAAAGGGCTTTATAGAAAGAAAAGGACTTAGCCATAATTAACAAAGAAAGCCATCTCTTTTGGATTAATATGGCATCTTCACCCTATCATTAAAAAACCTCCTTCATTCACATGCACTGCATGTCATGTGTTGAAATAGAAACGTTCTGAATTAAGTGACTCACCAGTTGTCGTGGCTTTGAGATAAACCTTACAGCTGTGACAGCCAGAAGCCACATGTGGCTATTCCATTAGAAATATGGCTAGCCTTACATTTGCAGTGATAATATTTTGGATACATTTGATTAAATAAACTATACTATTAAAATTAATCTCACTTGTTTCTCTTTACATTTTTTAACTTGATTACTACAACATTTTAAATGATGTGGTTTTACTTCTACCAGACAGTCCTGCTTTAGAGGCTTGGTCATCATTTAATACCTTCAACAACAACAAAAACAACAACAACAACAAAAACAACGCCTAATGTCTCTCAAGCACTTCCTGTGATGTGCATTTTATACATATTCTAGTCTAAGCATTTTATACATATTCCATCATTTAATCTTTATTGTGACTCCATGAGGGGGGTATTACCATCATCATGTTACAGATGAGAAAACCGAGGCACCAAATAGTAGAGTACTTGAGTAATTTGCCCAAAGAACAAAGCCATAAATGGAACCCAGGCAGTTTGCCTCCAAAGCACACAGTCTTAATTTCAAAGAGCTGCTCTACTCTTTCTGACAGATACCTTTGGTTAAAAGGGGTGATGCAATTAAACCTTTTCTGTCCACTCCAGCTTACTGTCAGAAAAAAAAAACAAAAAAAATCACACATCTAAAGGTAAACAAAGTAGATGCAGTCAGACGTATTTATTGCCTTTTTGATAGCACCCCCTACAAGCACTTAAGTAAAATTCATGCTGGGGAGAATCATAGGCAGTGCCTTATTTTAACCTACAAGATGCAAACAGTCCTGGAAAGGAAGGGTTGGGTTGGTTGCCTACGGGCAAAGAACCATCATCTGAGAAGCACTATTCTAGAAGAAAACAAATCCTAGTTAACTGGACTGAAAGCTAATCATCTTCTATGACTGATCATGAACACGTTGCCTGCAACCATCTCCATGTGTTGTCCGGCTCCTCTGACATCCCACAGAAGGGCCGAGAGTGCTGCCATTTTGTTGGGGTGACCCATTTTGTTTGGGGGACATGATTTTGGCCTGATATTTTCAGAAGATGTTTAGAGGGGCCACATAAGCCATGCTGACAAAGTGGGGAATCCCAAACCAATGTGGGGTTCCATTAGCAATGCTGTATTTTAATCTAGATTATCACACAAGCCAGAGGTACAAGTGCACTGGCTGGCAGGGCCAACTTGAATGCCCAACTAGACTCACAAAAGGGAACAAGAGAGGAAAGATTACTGTTTGCCTGTATGTACTCTGAAAGGCTTCAAAGAAATCCACATCATACAAGTCAACACTTTCTGCTAACCGTCATATTTTATGCTGAATATGCTCAAATTTTCATTGAGTGCAGGCACCCATGCTGGATGACAGGGAAGAAAAGAGAGAATACAGTGACTGTAGAGAAGTAGAAGAACGAGAGACTAGGAACGTTTTCTTTCTGTCAGAGGCAGACATGGAATTCCTGACTACTTGGCTTTTCCGAATTGGCTGTTTGCCTTTCTGAAATGAACATTCTGTGCTAACTTCAGAAAGAATGTTGGTAGGGTCAGGGTGGGAAGGTCTGAAGTGATAATACTTGGACGGTGAATGCTTTCCTTTCCAAGGGCTGACACAGCTGTGACCTCCACAAAGCCAGCCAGCAAGGATCCAGTTTGGCCACATGAATATGAGCTGTTTTCCTCCCTTGGGAGAGAGAGAGGGACACATGAAGCAGTGTCTGATAAAAGTAAAGTATTATCTTAAGATGGTTTGTAGCAAAGAACCTGGAAAGCAAATATGATTGATTTCTTTTCTATTTCCCTGAAACACAATACCTACAGAGAAGTTATATATTGGAAGGCAAATACAAATCTTACATTATTTCTTCTTTGAGCGTATGGGTGGCAGAGAGTGGAATAGTGAGCAGATATTTAAAAAGCACTTTCTCAGAGCCCCAGTTACAAAAATGGTGATCAAAATGCTTCTAAAAGACAAACACTTGGCAAAACATCCAAGCCCCAAACTGTTTTCATGTTTCAAATCTGGAGCTATAATGAAACCCAGCATATGTTAATGGTCCTTATTTCTCTCCAGCTAATCAACGACTCTCTGCCTCTCCTTACATGGAATTCTACATGAAAAGTAGCCAAATCAGTATTCCTTAACTTCATTATCTCAAATCTTTTTCTTTTTCTTTCTTTCTTTTTTTTTTTTTTGAGACAGTCTCACTCTGTCATCCACACTGGAGCGCAGTGGCATGATCACAGTTCACTGCAGCCTTGACCTCCTAGACTCAAGTGATCCTCCCAACTCAGCCTCCCAAGCAGCTGGGATCAACAGACATGTGCCACCATGCCTGGATAATTTTTTAAATTTTTTTTGTAGAGATCGGGGTCTTGCCATGTTGCCCAGGCTGGTCTCGAATTCCTGGGCTCAAGGGTTCTTCCTGCTTCACCCTCCCAAAGTGCTGAAATTATAGGCGTGAGCCACGGAGCCGTAAACCTTTCAATCTTTCAAGACAAAAGTATTTATTAATTGACAAAAAAGGATCTTGAAAAAAAAATTCCTTCCGCCAACCCTGCACATATAAATATTTGGGCTGTAACTTTAATATTTTTTTTTAATGAAACAATGTTGGCATCATTATTGGAAAGAAAACTCATTTCTTATTTCATTATCTCCTTAAGGCTGGCAGATCCTGTTCTGAAACCAAATCACCAGTCCTTTCTTTATTGTCAGGGTCAGATTAAAAGGAAAAAAAAATCTGAAAGTAAAATGATTGCCAAAACAGCAGTGAGGCCAAATAAATTTGTTCAGCCTGGCCTTACACAACCTAACTTGATTAGGGGGATAGTGTCTCTACTGCCCCTACCTTCTTCTAGGGAACCTGCCCCATTTACCCACTGACAGGTAACACTGGATGTTTCAGGATGCTATCTGGCACCTCTGATGGCTCATTCAAAGATGGACATGTGACCCAAGGCCAGCCAAGTAGTTGGTTGGCCAATGTCTATTCAGACCCACCTACTGGAATACTTGACATAAGACCCAGAAGGTCAACTGGTATTAGAACAATCAGACTGGAGGAGGTGGTCATTTCTATGAAAGACATCCTAAGTACCTTTCAATTTTGGACAGTCTTGGTTAATGGCTCAAATCCACTTTCTTACAAATCCTACCCATTGTTCTTGGCTCTATTTTTCGGAATAATGCAGAAGAAATGTGACACTTTTTGTAATTCAATCCATGCTGAATTTTGCACAACTAACATGTCCCTCCTAAGAATCATCCCCAACCATGCATTCAAACCTCATGAGGCGATTTAAAGACCTCTCATTGCCCGGATGGTTCCCCTTCCTCTGACACTGCCTCAATCCTATCTCCAATTCATCAGTTCCTACCCACAGTTAACTGTTCAGCCTAAATAATGTCTTCCCATGAAATGTGCTCAGGCCACACTCAGAAGGAAGCAGTACAGTATAGTGGTCAGAAACATGGGTTTTGGAATCAGGCAAACCCAGGCTTAGTGTCTGGCTTCATCATTCATTAACCATGAATCTTTGGGCATGTTACCCAATCTCTCCATGCCATGATGTTCTATGTGAATACCCATCTCTCTATGTTTGTGTTGCCACTGATTAAGTTGATATGTATAAAGTGCTGAGTAAAGTACACAGCACACAGAAAGAACTCAATCAATGGTATGTTTTATTTCATTTCTCCATGTCCACAAATCTCTTTCTTTTCTGAACTATGGGTAGACTTAGTGGTCAGAGCATGACCTTTGGAATCAGACACCATGGCATAGTTATCAGTTGTGTGATTGTGGGCAAATAACCTTCTGTGTGGCTTGATCTCCTCTATAAAATGGGGGTATGCACAGCACCTTCCTCCTAAGACTGTAGAATGCGGGTACAAATAACATCTACCTCACAAGAGTGTTGTTCGTGAAGATGAAATGGGTCAACATTTATAAAGAGCTTAGAAGAGTTTCTGGCACAAAAGGTCATCATCATTGAGGATAGCTATTATTACCTCCTCAACATTGAATACTTAAACAATACTCAGATTTCATGCATGCAATTCTCTTTAGTGAGTTAATTTCATTTGCGGCTAAGAAACCACGTTCTATCGCTTGCAGTTCTTGGGTTCAAAAACATGTTTGTGGGAAAGACTGCAGGAATCAATGACGTGCACAGGATCAAGAACACATTCCTTAGTGGTATACTCTAGCCATGCTGGATCGTTAAGTCAATACAAAACAAGTAAACACTGAAACCCCACTTGAGGAAGAATATCTACCTGATGGTAAGAGATGGGGACGGGTCTCCGGAAGACTATCCACTCCACTACTTCGCTACACGGTGGTGTGGTCAAGGAACCTGTGTACCGATAATAGCTGCCCAGGGATGCAGGCAGGAGATCCCGGAGGACGAAAGGATCCAGAAAGGTCTCCTTCTCTGTTTGGGGAAAAAGGGAAAAGAAAAGCACAACGGTAAGTCACGCCATTCCGAGCCGCAGACACAGTCAACACCCTCGGCATGCTGGTGCCACATCACAAGCCTTATGTTTGTTTATATCCCGAGAAGCACTAGCATTTGGTGGTGGGAGAGCCTCAGTAAACAAAGCAGCATTTCCCAGGGTGTGTTCTGAGGATACCAGTACCACAGTATATTTCAATAAAATACAGGTTCCATGATGAACATGGTTGGGCCACATTAAAGTCCCTCTCCCTTCCCCAGGAAATAGACAAAACACTCCAGCATACCAAAATCTCTGAGAAGTCTTGCAGAAAAGAAATGGGCTTGAATTTGTTTAACCCACCCCTTCCCAATCTTGTTTCATCATAGAACTCTTCTCTAATTATCTATGAACAGATAGATAATCAGTGGAACAAACTTCGGGACACAATGAGAGAATCATTATGAAAAGAAAACTGTAAGTCACCAGTAATGTGCAATTCCAAAGCTGGCTAGATTTCATGATGGTCTCACCCAAGTCCTCTCCAAATCAAAGTGAAGCCCAACCAAGGCACAACTAGAGACTTAAAAAGAATGGCCCCAGGAACTCACATTCTTTTTACAAACATGGAGGCGTCTTCCCTTAAACAGAAGAAATGACATTTAAGTTCAGACCCAACAATGAAAATATGATCAATCTATGAGGAAAGCAAGGCATGGAATGGGTTAGTGTCTGCTCAAGGTCACACAGCTCCTAAGAAGCAAAGCCAGTATGTGAATCCAGGTGTCTTGACACCAGAGACTCCACACAGCTCTGACTCAGCCAAAGAAGGCACTGAGGTTAGCTAGGTGAAAATGCAAGGGTGGGGGCAAACAAGGTGAAGAAAAACATTGTAAGCAGTAGAAACAGCATGAGCAAAGGCCCCGGTACACGAAGGAATAGTGTCGCAGAGAAGATGAGGAAAATGTCTTATAATTCTCCCAGCATGCCCAGTAAACTATCTAGCTTCTTTCATGAGTCAGAGAAGGTTCTAGTCTCTCCATACATCTCCAGACATCTAGTCTTGAATTTACATCTGGGATTCTCTCCCATTCCCTGTTAGAGATGCAATAAGACTACTGGAGTCCTGCTCATGGGGTCCCTTAGCTCCTTCATGGATTCCACCATGGGCCCCAGGAACAGGGCTCCAGGTGACCTCATAGACACACCTGAGCCTACAGGAATATTATTTCCAAGCCTCCTCCCTCCTCCCTCCTTCCTCTTCTCCTTTTCATGCAGAACAGCTAGTGCAGGCATTTGGGCAACTGTGCATTCCCAGACTCGAGAAGTCTGTGTAACTAGGGGATAATGCAAAAACCCAACAGGAATCAACTATATTATAATTAAAATTGCAATTTCCTTTTGGAAAAGATTAGTTGAAGAAGACTTAACATTGATTTAGCTTCGCCTATATGCCAGGCACTATTCTGAGTATTTACATGTTGCAAACACTTAAACAGCACTTACTATATGCAACAGGCCCTGTTCTAAGAGCTTTATAAAGATTAATTTATTTAATGTTTAAAGTAACTCAGTGAAGTTAGTCCTATTATTATCCCCAGTTTACAGAGCCAGGATGCAGAAACAGGTAGCTGGGTTTAGAATCCAGGCTTTTATTATTCACATCACTATGCTCTCTTAGTTCACAACTCTATAAAGTTGTGTGCTTTCTAATACTCATTTTACAGATGTGGAAATCAAGGAACAGAGAGGTTAAATAACCAAGCCCAAGCACTAGTGAACAGCGAAGTAACAGCAGTTATTCGTGAGGCTCAGAAACCCTGGCTGATTCTCAGAGAGGTGTTCAATTTGTCTTTTTCTAAAATAAAAATTTAGTATTAACCAATAAATGCAAAAGTCTTCAAATCATAGGGTTCTATAATCAAAATTACAAAAACAATTTCTGTTGTACAAAAGGCTAGAAATAACGGAATTGCCCCTCCGCCCACTGGCAAGTCTGGGCTTTAATTTAAACCTGGTTACCAGCAGCCTAATGACAGGGGAAATCTCTGCAAGCATGCTTGGCGGGGACTGGTTTGGCCGAGAGAAGAAAATATTTTGGCCTTTGCTTGCTGCCTCTGAGCTTCCTGGGCTGTGTAAATAGTCAACACAAAGCCCCAGGTGATAGAGGGTATGGGTAGGGCTTGGCACCACCAACTCCAAAACTGCCACCTTCATGTCTCCCTCATGTTGTAGGTGAACTTGGAGTCACAACGCAGCACACCAACCTGCCTTAGGATCAAGGGATCCAGGCCGAGTGGCTAGAGAATCAGAAAAGTTTTCCCCTCAGAGCCCAGTCCAACATTACGGTCGCAGTTAAGCATGCTGTATGCTGACAGGAAGTGACAAGACAACCCCGGCAAACCCCTGGCAGCCAAGCCCCCATCTAAACACACTCTAGGAAGAGGCCATGACTTTAAAGAGCATCAAAAGATAAAGCAAAAGCACCTGCCTCACCAACAGGAGGAGATTAGATTTCAAAGGGGAACACCGATTGGGCAGAGTCAGGCTCTTATGTAAGTTCTCAGATGGGCTCATGGATTGAGCAGGCATGATGGAAAGTGCGTGTGACCCCTGCTGCAAACTCAAAAGGGCCTCTCTGTTCTTGACCAACACCAGGGCTTCAGAGGCAAGCTCTGGCTTTTGCTGATCAGCACATGCAGTCAGGTTGGTGGCGAGGTGGGTAGACCCGGTACAAGGGACAGGGGAGGAGGGCCTGGCTTCACTGCTTATTCATTCCACCACTATTGCTGCCACTGAATCTTAGGACTTTGTGATCTGGAAGGGACTTGGACAGTTCAGTGGCTTAGTTCGGTGGCTTTGGAGGCCAAAGAATGGTCTCTTCAAACAAAATCTTGCTCAAGAGCCCAGCAACTCAAATAGTTAAGTCAGCCCTGACTGAAGCTGAGTAGGGGATCCAGGGACATTTTGAAAACCATCAATTTAGTCCAATTCTTTGACTTTAGGGCTGGATAAATAGAAGACCAGGATGAAGTAAAAGACCCGAGGTCAAAAATATGTGAAGAATACAGACACTCACATGGGATTATTTATTCAGGGAATCTGAAACAGTATGCCTGAAGAGCAGGAAACATCATTCAGTGCTGAAAACTGACATCTAACCACTGCCTGCATCAGCACCCCCAGCACTTGTTCGTTCCTTCAAGGGTTGCTGCTGGAGAACAGATTTTCAGCCTGCCCAGGTTCAAATCCCAACTCCGCTATCTGTGAGCTGTGTGAGCGTAGGCAAGTTATGAAACCTTCCTAGGCTGCAGTAGTGAAGATTATAAATTAGTCAATATAAGAAAGGGGTTCAGAAAGAGCTGGGAACACAGTAAACATCTCATACGTGATAGATATTATTCTTACTCTAATTGTTGTTACTTTTACTATTATTCCTCTAAGCTACCAATGTTTTGTCATGTACTTTCTTTAATGTTTTGTGCATGTCTTTTTTTTTTTTTTAAACTGGATTACTGCTTGTGCCCTTAACGGCATACCATGTTAGATATATTGTCCATCAGCATGAGCAGTCTAGGTTAGAGCTTTCTTTGCCAAAGCTCCAGTATGGGCTTTGAATTAACTGACATTTGACGGCTGTGTAACGTTAGGCAAAGGCCTTAACCTCTCTGAGCTACTTCCATCATCCGAAAATGGGAATAATGAGAATATTTACTCTCAGGGTTGCTGTGACAATTAAGCAAGTTAACAGACATAAGGGGCTTCGTATAGTTTCTGGCCCACTCTAAGCCCAGATTTATCAAGGCAAGCATGTGGCTGAGCACAAGCCCAGCTGAGGTACAGGCTGGCTCATTTTGGGTTTTAAGCTAGGAATGAGCAACCGTTTTCTGCAAAGTACCAAAGAGTAAATATTTTAGGCTTTGCAGGCCAAGAGGTGAATTTGAAGTTGTTATGTAGGTACTTAAATAACAAGCACACTTTCACAATCTTATTAACTGTATTTGAAATGCTATTAATAACTGAGAACAATTTTCAAAATATATATCTACTTAATGAGAATAATATGATTCTCTTTTGGGAGAATAACATTTCACTTAATTAGGAATTGAATGTAAAAACCATTCTTAGCTCAGGGGCCATACAAAAATAGACAGTAGAATGGATTTGGCCTTCGGTCATATTCTGCCTGCCCCTATTTTAACACAAGTGTTGGGGGTAGGAAGTGGGAAAGGAATCCCAAGTATCAGAAAGTCACCTTGATAGCCATAGCCAGACTTGTGGGGTGGGGGGAATTATGCTGTATGTTCAGGTGCCCCCATTAGTAAATGACAATGCATTACAGAATTAACTCTCGACTATTTTCCCCCATCTCAGTTCAACTCGAAGAGCAGTTTGCAGCAATCTTTCTGATAATTTCATTGCCTGCTCAGTCCCACTGACAGTGCTCTACTGATAAATGGGGTGCTTGCAATGCTTAATTACAAATTAGAAACAATTTTAGAAATGGTAGCTCTGTATTTCTAGTACTGTCCACTGATGCCAGCTTAAGCCATAGGGGCTCAACTGGCCAGACTCAAGACTGGTGGTTCCTGAGTATAGCCACTGGGAGGAAGAAATAAAGCACTTTTCAGCTGAAAACGTAAACTCTTCCATTTATAAAATCTTTTTTTTTCTTTGTATAAATTAGAGACAGATTCTCACTCTGTTGACTAGGCTGTGGTGGCACTGCAGCCTTGAACTCCTGGGCTCAAACAATCCTCCCCTCTCAGCTTCCTGAGTAGCTAGGACTACAGGCTTGTATCACCACGCCTGCCTAATTAAAAAAAAAAAAAAATTAGTAGACATGAGGTCTTGCTGTGTTGCCCAAGCTGGTCCCAAACTTCTGGCCTCAAGCAATCCTCCAGCCCCAGCCTCCCAAAGTGCTGAAATTACAGCTGTGAGCCCACATGCCTGGCTAACAAAATCTTAATAAATGTAGGTATTATAAAATGGGAAGAAGTGCTAGAGCTAGGTCCCCTGGATATGAATCCTAACTATTCTACTTAAAGGTTTGACTTGAGAAGGTTATTTAACCTTTGTGTAAGTGTTTCCTCATCTGCAAAATGGGATAATAACACTGACATTACAAGGAGGTTCTGAGTATGACTCAAATGAGTTAACATCAGGTGAGGGCTTAGGAGAGCACTTGACACAGTAAGCATGCATAGTGCTTGTTAAATAAGTCTTGCTATAAAAGGGCAGTGTGACTCCATGCCCGTCCTTATCAGTGCATTCTGCCTCCAACTTTTATCATAATTAGTCATTTGAATTCAAAACATTCCTGTCCCAGCCACTTACTAGTTGAGAAAAATATTTGAAAAACTATTTATACCACCATTCATTCCATTATACCATAATAAGCAGGTACTGTGCATTACTAGATAAAAGAATTGAAAAGAAATGAATCTCGTATTCCACTTTCAAGGATCCCGGGTGCTGTATGCAGACAATATTATATTTTAATAATTAATTGTTCATCAAAGAAGAAGATGAGGAACAGGGATGCTAAATTCAAAGTTATTCAAATTGCAAAAATGAATAATGTATGACTTTTATATTAAATACACACTGTATTAAGTAGTCTACATTTTACCCAACGCTTTCTTTCATTTTTAAGCATTTTGAATGACAATATGAATAACCACTTAGGGGAGATTTATTTGGAAAAAGAAATATCTTATCTGAATGCAAAGGGTTTATATCTGAAGATGATTAAATTTTTCTTATCAATTAGGAAATTTTGTATAAGGGCTTTAAAGTCATGGTCAACCACTAAGCCCAGCGCGGCCCAGTTATCCTTGCAGTTTCCTTTCAACATTAAATTATATCTGGCTGATTCTGTTCAATTTCTTATTTCTGATAGCAGTGCCAGGAGGCAATTTTTAATTAAAGAAAATTTGAAAGATTCAAATATGGATAATTGGATAAAAAATGTGATCATTAAAACATTAGATGATAATCAGCTGATTGATTGCATCTCTTGGTTATGTTAATAGTCTAATATTTTCAATGCTTTGGTTATATAGGAAAAAAAGAAAGCTCTTTATAAAATATGATGAACAGTCAATGTATGGAAGAGACCTGTGCAGTAATCAGGAATTGTGGAAGTGCACTGAACACCGACTCACACACCCCAATAAACAATGTATTACATTGGAAGACTGGAAGGTATTTGGACAGGATGTGGTAGTTTCTAGGGGAAGAAAACCTGAAGCATTCCCTAAACAAAGGACCAATTAATTTTAGGAAAGTGTATGAAAGCCCAAGCTTCTGTTTTTAGCCCAATGATTATTTGGTTTCTTCAGGGTTTCCCACAACTTTTTTTTTTTTTAGAGGAAAAGCAATTAACTTTTCCTTAAATGCCTAAGATCACTGGGGCAGGGCTAGCCTCTGCCTGGTGTTATGCAAGGAGGGAAGGAAGGAGTGGATAGTGCAAAGAATTGGGCATTAAGTCATTAGAAATGAAAGATGATTTATGACAGGGCCACTTAAACTTCAATGTGCAAGCAAATCATCTGGGAAGCTTGTTAAAATGCAGATTCTGATCCAGTAGATCTGGGGTGAGAGCTGAGATTCTGCATTTTTAATAAAACGGATGCTGCTGGTCTCAGGACCATATCTGACTAGTCACTTTCTACAAGGACTGTATCAAAGGGTTCCTACATCCTGTGCAGCCTCATTCACTTCTACTTTCTGATTTTTAGGTATAACCACACTGGCCTCCTTGCTGTCCCATGAACACACTGCCCCAGGGCCTTTGCCCTGGCTCTTCACTCTGTCCAGAACATTTCTTCATTACTCCATTCATGGCTGCTTTTGGACCAAATGTTCTGCAGCTGTTAGCAACTTAGTCATATTTGAATCACTGTTTCTAAATGAGGCCTATCCTGACCACTGTTTTGCAAACAGCAATTTCAAGGGCAGGATCACTGAGAAGGAAACATTTGATTGAAAGCCTGAAGGCAGTGAGGAAGTGAGCTACATGGCTACATGGGGAGAAGAACACTCCAGGAAAGGAGAAAAGCCAGTGCAGAGGGACCCTGCCTGGTTTAAAGAGAAATGGTTGGAGTGAAGTAAGCAGGAGGGAAAACAGAAGGAAAAGATCAACTGTCCAAAACTTTCCAGGATTGAGGGGGAAAAAAATCAGCTTTTGGGTGAGTACAATTGATAATTCCACTCAGAATTGTGAAGAGGTGACACAACTGAGTAAAACACTAGACGTGGAGTCAGTAGCTCTGGGTTAAGTCTAGACCAGCCATGAATGTAGCGTGTAACCTGGGAGGAGTCTTAGGTGTGACAGTGGGCGACAGGAGGGCCTGCCAAACACAGGGGTGAGAAACGGCAAGTTGGGAGGAAAGAAAGAGGCTGAGGGTGAGAATCCAGAAGGCAGCAGGTAGGTGAGAAAGTATTAGATTAGAACAAAGATGGCCAGGCACAGTGGCTCATGTTTGTATTCCCAATACTTTGGGGGAGGCCGAGGTGGGTCAGTCACCTGAGGTCAGGAGTTTGAGACCACCTGGCCAACTTGGCGAAACCCCACCTAAAGATACAAAAATTAGCCAGGTATGGTGGCGTGTGCCTGTAGTCCCAGCTTGTTGGGAGGCTGGGGCAGGAAAATCGCTTGAACGGGGAAGGTGGAGGTTGCAGTGAGACAAGATCGCGCCACTGCACTCCAGCCTGGTGACAGAGTGAGATTCTGCCTCAAAAAAAAAAAAAAAAAAAAAAGAAGCCTCCCTAGGGGGACCCCAGAGGGAGTTAATTTTATGATCCAAATACAAACAAAAATACTTGCTCTCTATAGCGGGGTGTTGATTATCAAAGTACGTCATCATTCTGTCATTAATAAGGAGGATGTAATGGGAATGACGGCGTGGGAATGGGGCTGTCCTGTTTGCAAAGTAGGGCCATGTGCAAGGCTTCACAGTAAATGATTTTAAGAAACAGGCACAAGACTGAAGTTATGATTGGGTGATGGGGAAATCGAGGTCTCAAAGACACTAGTTTTTCGTCTTATACATGAGAGGAAAACAAGGTTTACAAGGAAAGAGGCTGGACCACAACTGCACTGTGTGTGACATGGGAAGGGATCTGGCTCTCCTTATGTCCATCTTTCTACCACCCTCATTCCGGATCCCTGGGCTCTGGGGTCCTCATCTGCAGGATCACGTAAGGAAATCTCATTGAAGACTAGGCAACTATTTTAGCTTTTTATTTATTTATTTATTCTGTGGAGACGGAGTCCCGCTCTGTCCCCCGGGCTGCAGTGCAGTGGCGTGACCTCAGCTCACTGCCACCTCCACCTTCTGAGTTCAAGTGATTGTCTGCCTCAGCCTCCCGAGTAGCTGGGACTACAGGCGCACCACCACGCCCAACTAATTTTTTGTATTTTTAGTAGAGACGGGGTTTCGCCATGTTGCCCAGGCTGGTCTCAAACTTCTGAGTCAGCTCAGGCAATCTGTCTGCCTCGGCCTCCCAAAGTGCTAGGATTATAGTCGTGGGCCCCCACGCCCAGCCTCTTTTAGCTTTTTAAATGTAAAACTAATCCTGACACTGCCCAGCTTAAAATCTTTCAGCGGCTTCTTGGTTCATTTAGAATAAAATCCAAACTCCTTACAGTGGCCATGGGGCCCAACATGACCTGTCTACCTCTGCAGCCTGTATTTTGCTCTCTCTCCCTTGCTGACCACCTACCTGCCTCCTCACCTTGCTGTTCCCTCTGCCTGGAATGCTTCCCCTCCCACTACCCACCATAGAGATGATTCCTTTTCATCCTTCATGTCTGATCTCAAATGTCACTGCCTGAGCCCCCCATCTCAGTATGTTTTCTCTGTTATTTATTTATTTATTTTATTTATTTTTGAGACAGTCTCGTTCTGTCGCCCAGGCTGGAGTGCAGTGGCACGATCTCGGCTCACTGCAACCTCCACCTCCCGGGTTGAAGCGATTATCTTGCCTCAGCCTCCCGAGTAGCTTGAACTACAAGCGTGCACCACCATGCCTGGCTAATTTTTTTGTATTTTTAGTAGAGATGGGGTTTCACCATGTTAGCCAAGCTGGTCTTGAACTCCTGCTGCCTGCCTCAGCCTCCCAAAGTGTTAGGATTACAGGCGTGAGCCACCATGCCCGGCTTGTTATTAACTTTCTGCATCACACCTTCATTTCCTTTCCAGCATTCCTTTGTTTACTGTCTCCCACAACAGCTTGATTATTCCACAAGAGCGAAGACCTTGCCTGTACATATATCCAGCAGCTAAAACACTTCCCCAGAACACAGTAGGTGCCTAATAATTATGTGAAAAGAGAATGAAGAAACAAACAAGCACAGTAGCTATTGGTATATTTTAAATAACCAATAAGTCCTAGATACTGTTTTCCTCATCTCTAAGTCAACATCAATCGTGAGATGCATCATTATTCCAATACCACTAATAAACGAAACATGTTGCTAATTAAACAATGATTTGATATGAACTCAAAGATGCATCCCAATTTTAGAGTTGTTAAAATATGAAGACATGACAGTCGCAGAGTTGATTAACTAAGATACTGACATTATTCAGTAGGACTCACAGCAAAGGGCCCCGTCAACTTTCTGAGTCTAGTAGAAGCCAGGTCTAGAGCTTGTTGTTTTATGTGACCACAGTAAAGGATGCGCATAGGGCCAGGCAGCAGCAGCATTGACTCTCATCTGTTTACAGTGACTAGGTTCTCTAGCCTCAGTTTACCCTTCACTGACCTGCACCCCAGGACTCCATTCCACACTGTGGGATTTGCTTCAGTTTGCCTCCTTTTCCCAGTTCACACTTACGGTTCAGAAACTGGGTGCCAGGCCCTGCTGTGGCCTTTCTCTAAGCAAAGCCTCATAACCCTGTGAAGTAGGAATCAACATCCTAGTGAGGGCTGAGAACTTACCCAAGGTCATAGGTTGTTAAGACCTGGGTTTCAGTCTGTGTAATTGGCTAACATGGTCTCTTTGACAGGTTGTAGGCTCTGTTACAGCAAGACCATGCCTCCTGACCTTATCCCCAGCACCCAACGCAGCACTTTATAAAGTAGGTCTTTCATACATGGCTAAAAGAAATTGACCAAACTAAGTCATGACATATCTCTAAGTCAAAAGTGGGCAAACTATGGTACGTGGGCCAAATCTGGCCTAGTGCCTACTTTTGTAAATGAAGTTCTGTTGGTACATAGCCATGCTGATTTGTTTATGCATTGTCTACGGCTGCTTTCAGGCTACCACTGCGGAGTTGAGTAGTTGCAACAGAGAATATATGGCTGCCAAAGCTTAAAATATTTGCTATCAGTCACCTTACCGAGAAATTTTGCCAACCCCTTCACTCCTATATGAGGGCGGGGTATTTAAAAAAAAAAAAAAAAAAAGCAGCAACAGGCAACACATGTGAGCATGAATAGGGCCAACTCCATGCAGTGATGGAGATACGGAATTTCCTTTTGCCTGTGAAACACTCTCCATCAGCAGGCAGAGGATCAAATGCATGCCTCATGGCCTTCCTTACAGGCACAGTCCAGAGAAAATCCCAGGAGCCCATACTATGGCACGAATAACTAGTGCTGTGGGGTCTGAACCAGGTGGCCTGGGAGGGAGACAGCCCACCTTATTAATCAGATCCCTGTCTTGAAGCATCTGGAGAAGAGCAATCCAAGGTCATGAATAGCCACCCCACAGGGTTCAAAGACATCTAGCCTCCTCCAACTTTATTAGAGGTTTCAGCTGACCAAGGATAGCATTTTGATTTAAGGGTTGATGTTTAAATGAAATGTATGTTGACATTAATATTTCCAAAGAGAAAGCACATAAAGATAGCAGTCTTGTCAACAATTAAGGAAATGAACGTGACATTTAAATTATATAGAGTCATACAGTGACAAAAACCCAATATTATCACTGAACAGTTTCATTGATTGCCTTTCTCCCCTAGAGGGTTCTGGTGGCCATAACTGACAAGACGTGTATATTCTTTTAGTTTCCTTTTGATGCTCAGTCAATGACCTAATTCACAAAGGAAAACCAAGAAATACAAGAGTTAAGTGCTTTTGACAGTTATCAGAAAGTTAGTCGATGCTGGGACTTAGAAGCTGGCCCAGCAGAGCAGAAAGAAATGTGATTCAGAGTCCAATACAACTGGGTTCAAATCACCATACCACTGCATGGCTGGGATACATTCGCTCATCTCTCTAAAACCTCACTTTACCTATTTATAAAATGGGATTAAGAATTCTTACCTCACTGTGTTGCCGATGGGATTCAATAAGATTGTATTTATAGAACACCCAGGTAGGGTTAGGTACACAGACAGAGGTTAACAGTTGCAGAAGCAGAGAGGCTGCTGCTTCTTCCTTTCACCCACTTCCTGGTTCTTTTGTCCACTACCTTTTCCCCTGATCTCAAAAGAAACTGGCTACCCAAATCATCTTCCTCCTCCTCCTCCTCATCATCATCATCTTCATCATTTCATTTTATTTTTGTATGGCTGAATTAAGTTGAGCAACATGCATTCTATTTTACTACACGGGCAGTGATCGTGGCAGAACCCAGAACTCTGCAGTCATTTCTTGTCATCACGTGGTTTCCATATTCATGTCCACAAGTAACAATAATGATGATGATGGGCAGTGGGGGTTGGTGTCAGTGGTGACAGCTATCACTGAGTGCTTACCACATGCCAGGCACAGTTAGGTACAATAAGTCACTGAATCCTCAGGATAAACCTACAAGACTGGTATTAGTATTACCTCATGATGCAGTTGAGAAAACTGAGCCACAAAGAGGTGAAGTGATTTGTTCAGGTTGTACGACTAGTCAAAGGCAGAACTGGATTTCAAACCCACTATGCAATAGTGTCTGTCTCTCCTATACCGAGGTGACATACATAGAGCATGCGAGCAGGGTAAGAAAATCACACACGGTAGTCCCAAGCACTTTAGCAGGCACTTTTGCAGTAGGCACGTGGAGGTATTTTTTTAAGAGCTCCCTTTGCTCTTCACATCCCACTGAAACAAGCAGGAAAAGGGCATTTCCCTGGGTTCCTATAATCCTGTTCAAACGATAAAATATTGACAAACAAGGCAGGCTGAATGAGAACTAGTCTCAAATTCAAACCTCATCTAAAAGGAATCACTTTTGAAGTCTTTTTACATCTTAACATTATTGTTAACAATACTATTAGTGATAAAATAGAAATCGCACAGCGTCCCATTTGCTGGCTAAGAAAAGAAGTGGAAATAGCTCACATCTATGGTGGTGGTTTTGATGCACTGAAATCCAGGAAATGGTGGAAATGGCTTAAGTGTGACTGTTTCTAGAAGATTTTGAGATCAAACGTGTTCTGATAAGCATCAGTCCTTCCTGGATCCTTAACAGACGTGAGCCAATTAGCCAAGATCAGGGTGCTTCATATTTATAGCACATTTCAGGAAAGTTCCATGTAATTAAATGCTGGAAACACGAACTTCAAACGGGAAACTTTGTTGCATGTTAAGATGTTCAAAATTATCAGTGAGCTATAGATAATACAGCATTGGTTTTCCCGTTCAAAAGGGAGAAAATAATTTGGCGGATTTCTTTCTTTAAGTTAAACATTAAAACAGAACCCTCATTAATTCAGTTGAAACATGTGATGATCTCGGCAAAATGAAAACTGAAACCCATCTCTGTAAAGCCTAGCAAATGGTAAGTAATGACCTGAGTGGGTATTTACATTGTCCCAACATAAACAAATTACTGGGTGCAGGCAACACTATTAGTAGAGCTACTACAATAGCTACCGTTTAGATGAGGTAGGATTGACAAACTTTTTCTTGAAAGGGCCAGAGATTAAATACATAAGGTGGTGCAGGCCAGTGTGTCTGTCACGACTACTCAAGTTTGCCATTGTTGTGCAAAAGTAGCCACAGATGATATGTAAACAAGTGAGTGCAGCTGTGTTCCAATGAAACTTTATTTACAAAAACAAGCAGCGGGCTGGATTTGGTCTGCAGATTATAGTTTGCTGACCACTGATTTAGAGGGCACTGAACACATACCAGGCACGCCTTCTTCTCTGTGTTTTCCCTGTCTTAGTGCATTTAGCGATGATACTCATGAGATAAGCATTTTCATTATCCTAATTTTACAAGGCAGAAAGTCAGGGACAGAGAGGTTCAGTAATTTGTACTGGGGTCACACAGCTCCCAAACTGGAGAGCCAGAAGTCAAACCCAGGCCAGCCTGAACTTTGAAGTACTGCTCTAGAAACCTTATTCAGTTGTGTTCCTAAGAGTCCAACTTCAAGTGAAAAATAACAAAATTCTGTTTCTTTAAAAGTATTCCATAATGGAGACTTTTAATAAAGCTCATTCCAAAGGTTCAACGTGAGATTACTTTGCATGCAAGTAACATTAGTCTTTACACCAAGAAAGTCAAGGGCAAAAAAATTAAAAAAAAAAAAAAAAAGATTCTTCATGAGACTAAAATTTTTCCAAGGACAAGGGAAATCTTGTTCATTTTACCCTCAGCACCTTAGGCAGTCAGTTGATGGAAGGATGGGTGGACTCTGATTCAGGGAGCTTGGCGATTCACACACACAAAAACAGGCAAGAACCCCTCACAGCAACTCAGCTCTGCTCCATTTTCTTGCTGCTGGATTATAATGACGTTTCTGCCATTATAATCTTTTGGGATTCATTTTTCCCAAAAGTCCCTCGTTCTAGAATTTGTCCTCTTCTTCCAAAGTCCACAAAAGATATTTTCAGAAACTTCAGCCATTTGGCCTCAGATGGCTTATTTAGAGCTTTTGGACCACAGGGATAGTCACAATGGTGTCAGAGTGACAGTGACAGATTATGGTCCTGTACAATATGTCTTCACTTGCCCCTTCAACAAAACCCATATGATGAGCTTCAATCAAGATGGAAAAAGGTAGGTGGGGAGCCTGGCAGGGATCTGAGTGGGAGAACCTGGAGTCAAAACAGCCAGTCTGAAGTCAGGAAGACCTTGTTTAGACTCTGGGCTGGGTCACTTCTCATGATGTGACCCTGGGGCAAGTTGCCCCGCCTCTGACTGCTTTGCTTGCCTTTCTATATGATGGGGACCATGGTGGTTGTACCTCAGAGGGTTTCTGGAGTATGTAGTGATGCCTGCTGGGCTAATCAGACAGAGCAAGCATGCCCCAGCACAGCAGCAGTGAGGTGTCCTTTGTGTTTAAACCTGTCACTTGACAACCCATCCCCTTTGTTTCTGATTTCCTGTCTCTAATCTCCACAAGGAGATATTTGCTTTCAGAGTTACCTCTTAATGATACAATTCCAAGGCAGGCGGAGTTCTTTCATTGGACTGCAACCAATTTGTGGAGAGAACACCCAGCCTGTCAGGGATAATTATGGTAAAAAAGTTTTTAAAAAGTGCTGTCACTCTCCTTTGCTTATTGTGAGGCCACTTGGAACTTGATGTGTCCCAGAGGAAAGCAATGTCTGAATCTTTTCCTTTCTAATGTTAATCATTGTCTTCTTTGATTGTGAAATATAACACCCATGCTGAAAGGTGTGCAAAACATCAAGGTACTGTTGAAAAATGATCCTGAAGTGAGCTCTGGTGTGTGGGTGTGTGACCAGCACTCAGAACATGAGAAGACCTTGCCTTCCCCTACCTGGCCAGCCCCTTGTCACTCTCTCATCCAACCCCAAGAAGTCACCACCATCCTCATTTTGAAATAATCACTTGGGTATCCTTTTAAGTTTTACCACCTACATATAAACTCCTAAGCAATAAAGGTTGGGTTTTCTCATGTTTTGAAGTTTATCTTTGGGAATGCACAATGTTTTCTTCAGAATCTTGCTAAGATGTAAAAAGACTTCAAAAGTGATTCCTTTTAGATTAGGTTTGAATTTGAGGCCAGTTCTCGTTCAGCCTGCCTTGCTTAACTTTACCAATCTCAGATGCACCCATATTGTTGAGTGGGCCATTCTTTCCCATGGTGGTGAAATGTTCTATTCTATGACTGCACCACGTCTTTATCCAGCCTGCTAATGATGGGCACCTGAGGCGTTTCTAGATTTGGGTAATTAGGAAAATCACCACCACAAACATTCCGGCCCACATGTCTTCTTTTTTTTTTTGAGACAGAGTCTTGCTCTGTCACCCAGGTGGGAGTGCAGTGGTGCAATCTTGACTCACTGCAGCCTCAACCTCCCGGGTTCAAGTGATTCTCATGCCTCAGCCTCCCAAGTAGCTGGGATTATAGGCACGCACCACCAGACCCAGCTAATTTTTGTATTTTTTTTTTAGTAGAGACGGGGTTTTGCCACGTTAGCCAGGCTGCTCTCGAACTCCTGACCTGAAGGGATCCACCAGCCTCATCCTCCCACAATGATGGGGTTACAGGCGTGAGCCACTGCGGCCAGCCACATGTTTTCTTTTTTTTAAGACCAGGTCTCGCTTTGTCACCCAGACTGGAGTGCAGTGGCACAATCTTGGCTCACTGAACCTCTGCCTCCTGGGCTCAAGAGATCCTCCCACCTCAGCTCCCCAAAAAAGCTGGGACTACAGATGGGTGCCACCATGCCAGGCTAATTTTGTTTACTTTTTTGTAGAGATAAAACACCATGTTGCCAAGGCTGGTCTCAAACTCCTGGGCTCAAGTGATCTGCCTGCCTTGGCTCCAAAGTGGCTCACAGCCATGAGCCACTGCGCCTGGCCTATACATCTCTTGGTACACATATATTAGCTTCTCTAGGGGACATACACAGAAATGGAATCTCTTAGATTCATTTTACTAGATACTGCCAAACTATTTTCTAAAGAGTGATCATATCAGTTATCCTCTTACCAACAACATGAGAGTTCCTGCATCCATATCCTTGTCAACACTTAACACTATCAAGATTTTCAATATTTGACTATTTGGTACATGCTGCTAATTTTTTTAAGCTTCGTGGAAGCTATATATTTGGGAAATTAATGTGTAATATATATGGGCTATTCTTTAATTTTCAAACATTCAAATGCAGAAATCTAAGGGGACAGCATGGCAAATTTTTATATTATACCTGGGCAATCATCCTGTAGATCAAGACAGAGAAATATTTTTATTACCCAAGAAAATTTCCTCAGGTTCCTTTTCATTCAATATATTCCTCCACCCCACTGTTCTTTTTTTATTTTTTTTGAGACCGAGTCTCACCCTGTCACCCAAGCTGGAGTGCAGTGGCTTAATCTCAGCCCACTGCAACCTCCACCTCCCAGTTTCAAGTGATTCTCCTGCCTCGGTCTCCCGAGTAGCTGGGACTACAGGCGCATAACACCATGCCTGGCTAATTTTTTATTTTTAGTAGAGATGGGGTTTCACCATGTTGGTCAGGCTGGTCTTGAAATCCTGACCTCAGGTGATCTGCCCGCCTCGGCCTCCCAAAGTGCTGGGATTACAGGCATGAACCACTGCACCCGGCCCCTCCTCCCCACTATTCTGACTTTCATCACTATGGATTAATTTTGTGGATGGACCTGTTCTCACACTTTACATAAATGGAATCATGCACTATCCACTGTTTTGCTTTTGTGTAAATCCATAGTTCATTATTTGTAAGTATGGCATAATATTCCATTGTATGAATAGTCTATAACTTCTATATCTGTGTTCCCACTGATGGACATTTAGGCTGTTTTCAGTTTGTGGCTATTATGAATAAGGCTCATATGCACAAGTCTTTTGTCGATATTTTTCTTGGGGATATACTTAAGTGTGGTATTTCTGGCTCAGAGGGTGGGGTGCATGTGTAATGTCAGCAGAAATAGGCACATGGTCTTCTGAAGGGGCTGAACCAAGTGCATCCCCAGCAAGGGAACAGTGCAGGCAGCACCACACCCTGGGGCTGGTTTCTTTTTAAACAGTGAATGTGTGGCTGGTGATGCAACAGCAATTGTATAAGATGAAGCCTACCCACTGTTCTAGAAGAAATTCAGAGGACTGATCTGGAGATGACGCTCCGTTACTCTTCATTGTAGAAACCTCAGTCCCAGAAGGTGGAATATGGAAAGATGAACGATGTGGAGTTTCTCAGATAGCTTTCTCCACTCTCTGGAAATGCTTGGCAGGGGAGTCAACGCATATTTGCAAATTCACTGTTATTTCTTCCTTTTTTGCTAGAGGCCTGGAGTGACTCTAGCTATTCTAGGGCTTTGTCCATAGATTTGGTAAGGAGATGATGGGTGTCCCAGGGCAGGGGCAAAAAGGTAGGGGGAGACCCCAAAGGTGAGCCGAGTGAACAAACTAGTCACATGAGAAAGCTGGTCTGCAAGAAAAGTTTTGATCTTGTCATAGCCACAACTGCTAGTGCCGTGTTTCGACAAGAAAAGCTTGCAAGAGCCTCGTTTTGTGACACTAATAGTAATAGAAGCGAGTTCTCAGGTGGTAACTTATTTGTCCTTTCACTGATAGCTTTCTCGGAAGGGCCAGGGAAGGGAAGACAGAGAGAGAGCAGCTGTCTAGCTCTGATCAGCAAAAGATTTCATTGTGTCTGTGGCAATTTCTTTGTTTTTGGCTTTTTTTTTGTGGGGGAAGGGGAACAGAGTCTCCCTCTGTCACCCAGGCTGGAGTGCAGTGGTGCGTTCTCGGTTCCCTGGAACCTTCGCCTCTCAGGTTCAAGCGATTCTTCTGCCTCAGCCTCCCAAGTAGCTAAGACTACAGGTGCCCGCCACCATGCCTGGCTAATTTTTGTAGTAGAGATGGGGTTTCCACATGTTGACCAGGCTGGTCTCGAACTCCTGACCTCAGGTGATCCACCCACCTCAGCCTCCCAAAGTGTTGGGATTACAAGTGTGAGCCACTGTACCCAGCTGTCTGTGGCAATTTCTGACTGTCCCCCTCACATTTCCTCTGAAAGAAAAAGAAGCCTATTACGCCTCACTAAGATGGTACATTCTCTAGGAGAGGAAAGTGACAGTGAGGAAGCGGTGGGAAAAGAAGACAAGCAGACAATGATAAAATACCAAGCAATCACTACAGGCAAGTTTCCTATCAGGAATACAAAAGTGGTCCGTTTTAGACAATTGACACAAGAGGATGGTGTTTTGAAGCCTTTTGACAGTATATGTGTATGTACACAAACAGCCTGCTGGATTTTCCTGGGGTGAGCACTATAAAAAGGAAGAGAAATTATGTATTCCAACAACATGAAAAGAAAAAACACATACCTTTTAACTGACACAGGACATAATGCACATACACTCGATCTTAGCTGAAAGGATGAGAAGCGATGTATAATGCACATATATTTCTTTTCTTTCTTTCTTTCTTTTTTTTTTTTTGGAGCTTTGCCCTTGTCACCCAGGCTGGAGTACAATGGCGCAGCCTCAGCTAACTGTAAATTCTGCCTCCTGGATTCAAGTGATTCTCCTGCCTCAGCCTCCCAAGTAGCTGGGAATACAGATGCATGCCACCATGTCTGGCTAATTGTTGTATTTTTAGTAGAGATGGAGTTTCACCATGTTGGCCAGGCTGGTCTCAAACTCCTGACCTAAGGTGATCCACCTGCCTCGGCCTCCCAAAGTGCTGACATTATAGGCATGAGCCACCGTGCCCGGCCCACACACATTTCTTAACATGGACCAGTTAGGTAAAATTGTTGATGCAAACAGGTTGGTGCAAAAGGAATTGCAGTTTTTGCACTGTTCAAATTTGCAACAATGATATTGGAATACATTCTTCAATAAATATGGTTATGTTACATATCATTTTAATGCGCATGTCTCACTTTGTGTTTTTGCTAATGACTGAGTACTTGCTGTTTATTTTATATTTATTTTGGACTATGGAAATGATGTTAGACAAAAAGCAAATTTGAGCACTTTTCTTATTCGAGTCCAAAATGGGTTGTAAAACGGCAGAGATAACTCAAAACATCAACAACGCATTTGGCCCAGGAACTGCTAATGAACGTACAGTGCAGTAGTGGTCTAAGAAGTTCTGCAAAAGAGAAGAGAGCCTTGAAGATGAGAAGCATAAGTTGACAACAACCAATTGAGAGCAATCATTGAAGCTGATCCTCCTACAACTATATGAGAAGTTGCCAAAGAACTCAGCGTTAACCATTCTATCGTAGTTCGACATCTGAAGCAAATTGGAACAGTAAAAAAGCTCGATAAGTAGGTGCCTCATAAGTTGAGCAAAAATTTTTTAAAAATTGCCGTTTTGAGGTGTGGCCTTCTCTTATTCTATGCAACAACAATGAATCATTTCTCGATCAGACTGTGACATGCGACAAAGAGTAGATTTTATATGACAACGGGCGATGACCAGCTCAGTGGCTAGACTGAGAAGAAGCTCCAAAGCACTTCCCAAAGCCAAACTTGCACCAAAAAAAGATCATGGTGGTCTCTGCTGCTGGTCTGATCCACTACAGCTTTCTGAATCCTGGCGAAACCATGACAACTGAGAAGTATGCTCAGCCAATCAATGAGATCCACTGAAACCTGCAACACCTGCAGCCAGCACTGGTCAACAGAAAGGGCCCAATTCTTCTCCATGACCATGCCTGGCCACATGCTGCACAACCTAAGGCTTCAAAAGTTGAACAAATTGGGCTGCAAAGTTTTGCCTCATCTGCCATATTCACCTGACCTCTTGCCTCTCACTTAGAAGGAAAGACTGTATTTTACACCGATTCACAAAGAGGACTTTTTTAAAAAATGGATTTTAAACACATCAGAACTACACTAAGTTCTTAGCGATCAGTATTTTTATCAGAAATGGCCACTTGCAACTGCTGGTTCTTATATACAAAAAGTGCTGCTAATGACTGAACCAATACAGTGAATAGGATTTATAATTTTCCCCTAAGTCTTTCTTCTCCAGTGGATGTTGATAATAGGGCAAATAAAATACTTGATTAGATACATTTTAGTGCTTCCATCTATCACTGCATGAGTAGATAGATGGGACCAGAATCAATGGCAAATCACCTCACTCCATTCTATTTATATTTCCTCATGGCTTTTGAGTTAGTAAAAATCACTATTTGCCTAGACAAATGAACATGTAAGACACAGCACTTTATGTGGTCAAGAGGTTTCTAGGGTGTCTCTCCCTAGAAAAGCAATAGAGAAGCAATGTTACTGTATTAGTCTGTTTTCACGCTGCAGATAAAGACATACCCAAGATTGGGCAATTTACAAAGAAAGAGATTTAATGGACTCACAGTTCCATGTGACTGGGGAGGCCTCATAATCATGGTGGAAGGTAAAAGGCATGTCTCACATGGCGGCAGACAAGAGAAGAGAGCTTGTGCAGGGAAACTCCCCTTTTTAAAACTATCAGATCTTGTGAGACTTATTCACCATCACAAGAACAGCAGAGGAAAGACCTGCCCCCATGATTCAATTACCTCCCACTGGGTCCCTCCCACAACACATGGGAATTCAAGATGAGATTTAGGTGGGACACAGCCAAACCATATCAGTCACCATTCTCCAAGCCTCAAAGATACCACATCCTTTCTTCCCAACAGACACCTACATCTATACGGGTCCTGCTTGCATCCCTTCTCTGTCTGGACAATCTCTATGCACTCTTTGGGTCTTAATGTTCACTTGGTTTGAGCCACCTCCAATCACCAAAGTTCGAGTTAAGTGTGCTGGTTTCCACACTTTGATGTCATTACATACTTAATTGTACATCTCTACCAAGCATATGCATACATGGCGAGGGCAGGTCCATGTCTCAATGCCTAGCTTCATGGTGTACTGAGATTAGGCACTCAGTAACCGTGGACAGAATGAGCCAGGACTGTTTGTAAGAATCTCTGAGCACTACGGGAGTGTGATTAGGAAGGTGCCTCTGGAAGGGGATGTGAAGCTCTGTGCCACTCTTAAGCGTGCACCCCTGAGATCCCCCTTCCAGAGACAAGCTGCTGTGAGGAGCTTCTTGAGCTGACAGCCTGCAGCAGCTGCACCTCCAGGATCTGCCCAGCATCTACAATCAGGCTATTCTTGCTGCGATGCTCCAGCCAATGACAACACATGGTGGGGAACAAGAGCTGGGCCATTCCTGCCAACACAGGACTCCTTTCAGGGGCAGTCTTTGCTCTGGGGCTCTCTGATAGCTTGGCAAAGACTTCCTTAGAGCTGCCTTCAGCCAATCCTCCTAGCTCACCTCTCTCCTTGCAGAGGTGTCAGACCTGCACTATGCGTGGCCCAAACGCTCTCCCCACCAACCCCTGGTCCTTCTCCATTTGATCCTTTCCAGGCAGTCCCTCCCTGCCAAAAATCTTTCTTGCACTTCAAATTCCACCTTGGTGTCTGCTTAACAGAGGACCCTAATGACCAACTGCCAAATACAGTTGGCTGATATGAGCAAGTTATTCCTTCACATTTCAGCTGAAGAAATATTTAAGATGCTTCTTGTTTAAAAAAAATTAATGAGAAATTAACATTCTAATATATGATTCCCAGAGCTGAAGAAATAAAAGTCATTTCTGAACTGCAACAGAAATCCATATTGATTTTTCTCTTTACACATATCTGTCATTGTTCCCAAGCCAGAGACTGTGAAGGACATGATTATTTATGTTCCCTCAAATTAACAGATCATTCAAATCCCTCACATGACTTTCAACTGAAATGCTTCTAGCTCCAACAAAAGCTTTTTTATTTTTATTTTTGAGACAGTCTCACTTTGCCACCCAGGCTGGAGGCTGGCATGATCATGGCTCACTACAGCCTCAATCTCCTGGGCTCAGGTGATCCTCCCACCACAGCCTCCCGAGTAGCTGGGACTACAGGCATGTACCATCATGCCTAGTTAATTTTTGTATTTTTTTGTAGAGACAAGGTTTTGCCATGTTGCCCAGGCTGGTCTTGAACTCCTGGGCTCAAGCAATTCACCCACCTCAGCCTCCTAAAGTGCTGGGATTACAGGCATGAGCCACTGCCCCTGGCCTCCAACAAGTTGTTGTTGTTGTTTTTAAACTATTTCTAATGTCCTCCATTCCCTTTTGGAAGAACGACATACTCCTACTCCTTTTTCTTCCCAATCAAGGCAAAACCCACATGGGCTTTAGCTCCTCCTTCCCTTCATCCCATTTTATATTTTGAAAATTTTCACCTATTTATTTGTATGCTTACTTGATTCAGTCATTTGGCTAAGATACTGAGCACCTACTATTTGCTGGACACAGCGTGCCACATCAACATGGTTTTCTGCCCTCAGGAAACTGATACCCAAGAAGCTGATAGATGAGCAAAAACACAAACAGTTATTTCAGATACATTTAAGTGCTTTGAAGAAAGAAACCTGGGATGGTGTAACAGAGAGTGATGGGAGTAGGGTGGGATGAATAATTTGATAGGATACTTAAGAAACAACTTTCTAAGGAGGCAAGATATGAGCTGAGACCTGAAGGCATAAGAAGGAGACACCCTTGGCACAAGCAAAGGAAGAACTCTCCCGACAGAGGAAACAGCAAATGCACAAGCTGGGAGGGGCTGCATACCAGGCAGACTGGCGGGAGAGGAAGGCAGCACTTCATTTCCCTTCTAGGTCCATGAGAGCTGGCCTGTATGTGTCTTAATCAGTGCTCCAAATCTGGCTTTGCACAGCGTGGGCATGCAATATATTTCTGCTGAATGAATAAGTGAACTTCCTTTGTAGGTCAGTGTATTTTGCAGGTCTCGTCTGACTTCCCATTTAGAGGGTAGGGTTAAAACCACACCCCGGGCATCTTGGCAACCCTCCCAGAGCCAGATATCGTTTTTCCACATGTTGCAGCCTCTGCTGTCACCTGAAGGTTTGTGTCCCCTAACCAAATTCCTATGTTGAAATCCTAATCCCCAAGTTTATGACATGAGGTGGAGTCTTTGGGAAGTAAGAGCCCTCAAGAATGGGACTAGTACCCTTCCAGAAACTGAGAACTGGGAAGAAGCAATGGAAATATGTATCTTTTTTTTTTTTTTTTTTTTTTTTTTTTTTTGAGACAGTCTCTCTCTGTCGTCCAGGCTGGAGTGCAATGGTGCAATTTTGGCTCACTGCAACCTCTGCCTCCCGGGTTCAAGTGATTCTCCTGCCTCAACCTCTTGAGTAGCTGGGATTACAGGCGCCTACCACCATGCTCAGCTAATTTTTGTATTTAGTAGAGACAGGGTTTCACCATGTTGGCCAGGCTGGTCTCAGACTCTAGACTTCAGGTGATCTACCCTCTTCGGCCTCCCAAAGTGCTGGGATTACAGGCATGAGCCACCATGCCTGGCCCACAAATATCTTAAAATGAAAGCCTCTATGTGGTGTTTTCAGTAACCCTATTTTTCTACATTGAGTAGGTTTACTATTGTTACCTGCTACATGACTGACCAATTTTGAGAACGGAACAATTAATCCAAAATCCTACTTGCTCCAATTGACCCCTGACAACTGGTTTTAGTTTCACGGAAAGAGAGGGGGAAGATGTTTGTTAAGCTCTATGGAGTTGGCTAATGTCTAAAGACAATCCTCTCAAAAAGGTGCGAAGATGTTTTATCACAGCTGTGGAGATGAAGGGGAGATTTATTATGGTTACTAATGCTATTTCTGTCAACGTCTCTGGAATTCTAATTAGATTATTAAAACTTTGCAAATCATTACATTACATCTAGACTGCACACCTCACTGTGACAAGGGTACTTTTGAAATTAGAGGATCTTGATGTCACAGGTAATGATGCAGTGCTGATAATAAAGTTGCAGGGAAATTCTTCCAATAAAAACCAGTTGGAAAAGACAGAACCCATTTATCTTACTTTCTCTCCCGGTTTTATGCCTGAGGATAAGAGATCTGCAGCACAGAACAGCAGCCTGGCCTTTTCCATTCTAGTAGCTGCATGACGCTTGTTCACATGCTGCAAAGTTTAATAACTTGTCCGGCTACTTAAAATGCTTCCCTAGATCTGTGACGCAAACCAAACATTTATAGGTGAAAAGACAACTGAAATAATATTTTTAGGAGAGATATGAAACAAATGGCAAGTTCAACACATAAGAATAGTACATCTTAAGGTGTTCTGATTTATAACATATGCATTCAAACTGGTACCTGAAAAGAAACAAATTGCTTACTGTTAACCCAGACCCATTTGCAGGTAATAAATGGGCATGCTCTTTACCCATCAAATAATGGCTCTAATGCCCTTCAACATCAGGGGATGAGGAATGGGTGTCACCCTCTGTCCTCTGCAAGATAACCTGATTCCTTTAGGTAGAGATCTGAGCCCTTCACATCCCAGCAAAAGGAAGTGTATGCGGCATACTTACCGTGATGTACGACACCCTTCAACCCGTGGATAATAGGATCCAGTGCAGAATTGTCCCTCGGACTGACCTATATGTAAAGGAAAAACATGATTGGTTAAATCTATTCTGGCATCAGGCACAACAGTCTCAGTTTAATCTTCTAAAGAGAAGCGGGAGAATAGATGTTATCTAGCAAGCTGCTTAGGTCTCACATACACCATGGCTCTCACCAAATGCAGGAGATTTATGACATCGTAAAATCAAGTGAGGAAGTCTAAATCAAAAGAAAGAAACTTCTCAGAATACATTATAACAGGAGAGAAATACTATAGTCCTAGCAAAATCTTAAAAAGCAACCGCAAGATTTTCTTCTTGCCTTGTTTTATTAAAAGTAGGCCCAATCGGCTAAAAAGTCATTGAAAGTCATAAGAGAGCAATCCATCATTGACAGAAGATTTCAGCATCTTCTGGTGATTGTGTTTCTCCGTTCTTTTTAGAAAATGAATCTGTTTCCTGCCAGCCTATTCTCCTTCGTAAGGATCCCAGTCCCCTGTAAAAAATCACATACTCTAAAAATTATGGAAAGCAAAAGAGAAGGGGAGAGAAGCTTGAAGAGACAGTGTCTCCCACCTTCATTTCCTCCTGGGGTTTTTAATCCCCCCCAAAAGTCAAGCCTCTTCAGTCTTCCTCCCACCTCTTCTTTCCCTTAACTTTCTGATACTACTCAGCAGAACTCCTCATTCTTGCCCATTCTAGAAGATTAAAATTCTAGCAGCATATTACAATTTTGGCTTTCAAGTATTTTCTTTTAGACATATAGAGATATTTACAAATGAAATGAAATGACATCTTGAATTTGTTTCAAAATAATCCAAGAGTGAACAGCAGGGGGAGTGAGTGGGGTATACATGCCACAGGATTGGCTTGAATCAATCATTTATGACCTTGGATGGTGGGTACAGGATGGGTCATTATACAATTTTCTTTACTTTTATGTATATTTAAGTTTTTCCAAAATAATGAGTTTTTCAAAAATCTATTATCTATGGCCAGCATAGCTTCTGCTTCCCCCATCCCCCATTGATAGTATTTACATCTAATCCACTTCTCACATAATGAAGTTGAGATATTGAGGAACCTTTCACTGTGTAGCACAATCCAATTTGATGCTTTCAGGTCAATTCAGCGGAATCAAGAGCCACCCCTAGAATGAATTTTAAGGTGACTGAAAATTTTCCACATTCCTTTCTACTCTTACAAATTTTCCCTGTTGGGTTGCTGTTCCTAGTGTGTCCTCTCTGACAATAACACACTCCACACACTTCCATCTCTCCTAAGCTTCAGCATCTCCAGAAGAGAGCAGTGGTTCTCAAATGGGGGAGATATTGCCCTACAAGAGGGACATGTGACCATCTCTGGAGACATTTTTGGTTGTCACATAGCAGTGGAAGGGGGATGAGAATGGGAGGGGCTACTGACATCAAGGTAGAGGCCAGGGCTGCTGCTAAACATCCTATAATGCTCAGAATAGCTCTCTACAACATCTTATCTGGCTAAGATGTCAGTGGTGCAGAGGTCGAGGGTCAGAAGCCCTCATTAGATGTTCTATGAGTTAATAGTGATTATATCTTAATGTCTAGAGCCTAAATTCAGAATACAGGTGCTACTAAACACAGCATTATGTTTATAGACTAATAAAATATGTGGAATTTGCTACCACATTGTAAACACTACAGATACAAAAAAAAAAATCAGTGAATAGGAACCCAGTGTATCAGACCATAAAGGTGGAATTCTGGGAGTTGGCATAAGTGTGCTTCCAAATTGCCTGAGAAGAAGCTCAAGCCAGAGACTGAAGCATGAAACATTCTTAAAAGGTAACTATGCACAGAATACACCAAATCAAAATTGCATTAGAAGAAACATCGTATTTGTACCTTAGCAAGTAATTGATCAAAATTTTAAAACCTGGTCAAAAATGGAATTACAGCTCAGGAATGCAAGAGAAGAGAACCTAACCAGTAAAAGTGGCCAAGTTTCACGAGGCCAGAATAGAATAAAATAAGGATCCCAGAGAATGATTCTGTATCAAATTGAAGATATAGACAAAAAGATGGTCCCTTTGATTCATTCTGGTGGGGATGCCAGCTTAACTACCTGTAGTTAGTTACCCTAATATCTGTGAGAAATGACAAAATGGCCACAAATTCCCTCTATCCCTGTTCCATGCGCCTTTACAACTTGACTTTGCCCTCCCCTATGAAAAGTGTACACCAATTACTCCATTCTTTGAAATTGGGCTTGTCCATATGTCTTGCTTTAGTGAATGGAAAATTAGTGAACATGATACAGACACAAGCTCATAAAACACTCAGATTCTTTGGAATCCTAAGATCAAATGAAGAATTCCAAGTTAGCCTATTAAAGGATGAGCGACTACAAGGAGTAGACATAGGTAGTCCTAGCTAACGTTCTTCTACACTCACTGGCCTGCCACCACCAGACAGGTGAGTGAGTCCATCTGAGACCATCCAGCCTCAGTGGAACCATCTGCAGTCCACAGAGATGGGCTCAACTGACCATACCCAGAACTGACCAGCCAACTTACTGACCCATAAAACGATTTGTTTTAACTAACTGGAATCATTTGGTACACAGCAAAATTTAGCCATTAGTTTCTATGAGTTGTATGCAAAGGTAAAAAATGAGAAACAGGCTATGATACCAACAGTTTTTTGAAACAATATATCCGGCTTATGGTTTGTCTTAGAAGTTTCCCAGTAATATTCCACATCACAAGACACAGCATTTGCTGGTCACCTGATCAACTCATGCGCTCCTCCAAAAAGGTGCTATCCCTTCTCTACCATGGCAACGTTTCTCAGATACTCTGATCTTGGATCCTGAATGAGAGGGAATATTTTATAGTCAGGGGGACCACTATGGTTTGAATGCATCCCCAACATTTCACGTGTTGGAAACTTAATTCCCAATGCAACAGTGTTGAGAAGTGGGACCTTTAAGAAGTGACTAGGTCATGAGGGTTCTGCCCTCATGAATAGATTATCATCATTATTGCTAGAGGGAATTTGTTATAAAAGTGAGTTTGGCCCCCTTGCAACCCCCTCTTGCTCTCTCACATTCTCTCTCTTGTTCATGTGATACTCGTTGCCATGGTTATGATGCAGCAAGAAAGCCTTGCCAGATGTCAGGGCCATTCTCTTGGACTTCTCAGCCTCCAGAACCATTAACCAAATACATTTCTGTTCATTATAAATTACCCAGTGTGGCATTCTGTGATAGCAGCACAAAAAAGACTAGGACAGGAACTTTTTAATGCATTTAGTATTATCTGATAATGTGAAGGCTCAAAGAAAGTGTTTCTAATCTTCCATGACTGACACACACCAATAACATTTATAGGCTATGCGAAAGGAAAACAACCAGTCAACCTAGTCCAGGTTCAATTTTTGGTCATTTCTGATTACAGCTTCTCTGTGTCTAATACTCAGACTTCACCTCATCTGAGCTCAGGAACCTGACCCCAGATTCTAAACAACTGCATAAATGCAAAGCCTTCTACAACATCCATTCAGCTCCCATCGTCTTCATTGGTGGTTAATATGGCTGGGGTTAAGATGAATGAGGAGAAAAGGAGAGAAAATGGAGATTACTGGCTGGTCAAAGTAACTTACTAATAATATTGAGCTCATTCTCTGGTCTATGTCTTCGTTCCAAAAGTCAGGGTGGGGAATCCAAAGAGCATGCTAACAAGTGGATTTGTTCCAGTCAGGCATAACCCTAACTGAAATAATCCCTTTCACTCACTGTTTCAATCAATTTGCCACTTAAAAAAAAAATTCATGGGCATAAGCTAAGCAATTTTGGCTGCTTTTAAATATGACAACAGTGAAGAGGGCTGTATTAGCAACCTGTGTTTACATTTTATTCTCCATCTAGGATGCAGGAGGCCAGGGATGAGGAAAATATGGAATTCTGAGTCAGGTATGGATGCTTTCAGCTTTAGTGTCCTTGTCTGTGAAATGGGGATACAGTCTTATAATGTTGTCATGAGGATTAAACGTTTAAAGCTTAGAGTATAATGCTGAGTACAAATGCCACATCCAATAAAGGACAATAACACTGGGCAACAAGTTGACCTAACACTCGAATTTAAATGAATGACAAACAAATGCAATTTATCCCTGAGCTTGTCAATGTGCTTGGCTCTGAAAGTAATACCTCCCTGAGTCAAAATTTCAAAAGATCCAAATTTATGTTTTATTTGACATCCACTCAATTTTGTAATATGCTGTTCCTTTTAAAGCCACATGAGAAGTGATCCTGGCTCTTGAAATTTGCTTCCTTCCACTTTAAGATCAAAGGAGTTATGCAGTAATACGGAGAAGGCAGCAATTGCACAAATGAGCTTAAAATGGACTAGAAGAAACAGACACCCCCTTTCCCTGCAGAGTTCGTACTCTCATTACAAAACTTCGCTCCTGGCACTTCCACTTCAGAGCAGCTTTCGTGGCATTAGTCATCTTCAAAAGGATGGCACACAAACTCGACAGAGGGCTCTGAATTAAAGCTTTTCAGTTGTCTTTAGATACAACCAAAGTATATAGAGACACTGACAATACAGAAAAACCCTGAAACCTAGGTTTGGACTAAAGGCCAAATTCATATAAATGCTCATGAAATCTAAACTTCGTAACATTTTCTTTTCAATTAATAGCCCACCATAAGGATCCACACAATTATCAAATTAGTAGCCAAGCTATCAATAATCTCTAGAGATATGTTTATCTGAAGGCTCTACAGGAGCCTGTGTTTACTCTTGCTTGAAGTAAAATGAAAAGGAAGCAGAGAGACCCCATCAGACGACATGTGCCTGTGTTCAGATATGTGCTGCCATTTACTTCTACTGTCCCCCACGCCATTTGGCCCTTGACTTGGATCCTAATAATTTTTGCTCTATCAAGTCCTGGCCATCTTCTAAATAGGATGGTCAAGACAACCTACTTGCCTTGAATCCCACACCGCCAGCTGCTCCTCTATTTCCATAAACATCACATCCAGCCAATATCCTCTTGTGGGAAAAAAGGATTTATGCATGCTGAGGGTGAATGGCTATACCGTTAACCATGGCTGCAGAGGAAAGTGACAAACGGCAGGACCAGAGACTCCACATGGCCTTCCAGAATTGCAGAGAAGAGGACTCACTCACCCCAGCAGTTAGCAGGTAACTGTGTATTCAGAAGCTAATTTGCTGTATTAGGACAAGGGCAAGCACTTCTCAGGATGTTTGATTTCACATCTGAATCTCCCCTCCTTCTTAGCTAAAGAGCCATGTGGCAAGGATGCTGTAGCTTCTTTCATTCTGACTTAGACATCCTAGTGACCACTAACCAGATTTTGGTTCACGTTGCTGTCACAAAGCATTTATAACTTGCTTATTTTGCATCCTTGCATTTTGGTTAGCCCTTATCCAGAGAGAGATCACTGCCCGGCTTCCTTTATTAGTAAGTTAAACACTTGGCAATAATTTAGGAAATTTGGCCATGTTCAAGAAGACAATTTTAGCATGAAACCACTAACCACTGAGCTATATTGAAAACAATTTTCTTTTCCTGACTTTTCTTTTTAGTCTTCACAAATATTGCCTTCCTTCTTGTATAGCCAATGGTCTTAGTTTCTGATATAGAAATACAGTTTTTCCCTTTTGACATTCCAACATCATTTTCTAGTGTATCCTATCACTGCTGCAATGGGATATTACAAAAAGCGGAATCAGAGGTGTTGGCACATGTGGCATTCCAAACTGCCATGAAATAAGTCGGAGAGGAATACAGAGACACAATTCAGAGTGATGCATGGCAAGGGAAAAAGGAGCTCTGTAAACCTGTAGGACTTTTCATGAAATTCCGATAAAGATGAGTAACCAAGTGTGGATTCCTGGTCTAGAGAATTGCTTTAAATGCAACTACTAAATTCCAGGATCATACATTAAGCCTAATCTAACAGATAAGCAAAATGTCACTGAGGCCTCTCACAGAAGTGCCCCTGTCTGAAGCAAAAGGTATGGCCCTGTATCATCACCTATTTTCCAGGATTTGACAGGGACAGACTCCTGGGACTGGTTTCCGTCAGCAGATGAGAAAACTCCTAATTCCTCTGCCTTGGGAAGGGATTAATATGAAAAGGAAACACAACTATAAATGCTAATAGGATTCACCCTCCCCCCTTTAAATGCAGCTTGAGCACGGACATGGCTTACTTACTGTTAATTCATAATATTAATGGAAGCTAGTTAATTCACAGGTTATTCATCTCCAGAGAACTGAGATTCGTGGTCAGAGAAGGCCACTTGAGGAAATGAATTTTGTGCTTTTGATCTACTTAAACTGACCACTCTCTGGCCCCCTGCCCCTGCCTCCCCAACCCACCAGAGTATTTACCATCTCATTGTCAGACTTGGCTTGGAGGAGTGCATTACTTGGAAAAAACCAATCCCCGCAGGGCGACAGCAAGGCTGGTAGCAAATCCGTACAAAATGGCAGATTTTGCCAGGAGCAGTCTTGCAGATTGTCAATACAGGCAATTTCTCATTTTCATGAGGATCAAACTTTAGATTCTCTCAACATGCCATTTCAAAGCCAGAGCAGAAGAGAAAGAGGAAGTGGGATGGCTGGGTTGCCTGGCAAATGGTACTCCCGTAGGGGCCACATGGTGATTTTTGTCCTTCTGTCCTTTTAATACATTGTGTTTCAGAGCCAAGAAGGTTTTGGGAAAGGCTTTACAGCATTTCAAGCCGGGGTACCAGAACCTGTCTGTCCCACCCCTGCCAATCTTCTCAAAGTGCAGTCTGCTCCTGAACTGGAGAAGCAAAACAGAAATTCCAGCTTTGCAAAGCATGACCTAGAGTCTTAAGCTACAATGCAAACTGTTTCACACAGATGTTGTCATGACCTTTGAATTTAAAAAAAAAAAAAAAAAAGTATGAGATCTGGGGAAGCCTGAGGCAAAAGAAGCTTATTTCAGGTTCAGTGACTTGCCTGCAAGTTTCTCCTGATTCTGTGTGGCAGTGCTGGACAACTTTGACTTTCCCTTGTTAATAATCTCGCCATACACTGAAAAGCCCCAACAATATCAAAGGCTTAGTGAAGAAGGCAGAGCCGACTGTTTTCACATGTAGCAAGTTACTTCAACCAAAACACATTAGATGTGAACTCTCACCCTTGTTTTTTCATTCCCTGGAAGCAAAAAGCTGCTCAGGGGCACTCCATTTACAAAAGGCTCGAAATCCAGAAAACACTGAGTGGGGATGGCTTTAAATTCCCACCATGTATGCAGCATGAAAAATATAAGAGACAAGGCACATTGGATCAAAGAGGTTGCCTGGTTGATCCTTCTTTTGAAAAAGAACCCCTCCATAGGAGTAGGTAAGATTATCGTTTTGCAGTATTAGGAACGGGGGAAGACCATGTAAATATCATGTAGGTATCATATGTGGAATGTTAAAAATGACCTAAATGACTTTAAATACCCCTTTATAGTTATATAAAAAGGTGACAGGGGGACAATGCTAGGGGCCCTCAGCCCGAATTATAAGCACCAGCTCCTTAAGCTCATTGATTCAACCAATATGTACTGAGTTCTACTGCAGGCTGTGATGGGCTCACTCTAAGATGATCCTCCAAAGAACCCTGATTCCAGGTATTCAGACCCTTATATAATCACCTTCCCTTGAGGGTGGGCTAGATCTAGTGGCTTAGTTTTATTCAGTAGAATAAGGCAAAAGCAATGTTATGAAAGATTCTGGCCATGCACAGTGGCTCATGCCTGTAATTCCAGCACTTTGGGCGGCTGAGGCAGGAGGATCATTTGAGGCCAGGAGTTTGAGACCAGCCTGGGCAACACAACATCTCTAGAAAAGAATTTTAAAAATTAGCCAGTGTTTGGTGGTATACATCTATAGTCCTAGCTACCCCACAGGCTGAGATGGGAGGATAGCTTGAACCCAGGAGTTAGTGGTTACAGTGAGCTATGATAATGCCAAAAGGAACTGACAGTGGCCTTTGGCCAACAGCTAAGGAGAAGCTAAGCTCCTCAGTCAAATAGCCCTTGAGGAACTGGGTTCTGCCAGCAATCTAAGTAAAATTAGAAGTGAATCATTCCCCAGTTGAACTTTCAGATGAGATCATAGTCCCAGTTGACACCTTGATTGTAGCTTTGTGAGAAACCTTGAATCTGAGGACACACAGAAACTGTGAGATGATAAATGTGTGTTATTTTAAGCTGCTGAGTTCGTAGTAATTTGCTCCATAGCAGTAGATAACCGTATACCAAGAACTGAGTAGCGGAATAGAATATGTCATTGAACAAATCACAGTGCTCTGCCCTCATAGAAATGATGATCTAGTTCTAGCTCCCACAGAGAGGTTGGGGGCCCTGGCTTCTGTAATGAACCCACACATCACCATTTTCCTTACACTGCTGCATCAGCTATCAAAAGGCATTTCCCCTCCTTCTAGATGAGTTCTTGCCCCTCATAGACCTCAGCTGCTATGTCACTGTTTCTAGAGTTTGAAAAGAAGCAGTTTGTTTAGAATCCAAGTTCCAACCACGAAAACTTGGCAAAAATAATGAGCAAACCCCAAATGGAGCAAACAAACGTCGATAATCAATTCTGGGATATAGAATTTTCAGTAGCTTTTATGTTTAAACAAACATAGAAAACCAATTAATTGCAGCACAGAACCTAAGTGAAAGGTGCCACTGAACAAGGCACAGGGCATTATGCAGTGGCATGGGCGCTGCTGTTTCATATCCACAGCAATTAAGTTAAGTGCAAACTAATTACATACCCCAAAGCTTTTTTTTTCTTTTAAGAGGGGGTAGTTCTGCTCTGTGCTTCCTTGCAGCACTGAATGATTGTTCTCATCATGTAGTCTCTGAAGATTAAGTATCAATTCACTCTCCTAAGCAATACCTCACAGGCCATTCCCTATTCCAAACCATGGGCTCATGGAAGGGGTTTGCTGCCTGATACTACAAGAGAAACTTATGCTCCTTGTCATCATCCTCTATGAAATAAACTTGCTAACTCACCTAAACATTGTACTTCATTCACAGACAAACCAGTGAAAATTGTTTTTAGGGAGCTACTGTTAAAGCTGTCGGAGCATCTGATTTAAGGGTCTCAGTAAAGCTATGTTTTTTCAGGGTGGGAGGTTACAGATAGCTTATTTAAGTGGACAAACATCTCAAAATCCACAAATTAGGGAAATTCCTTTCTGGAAAGCGGCAGTCTAAACAAAATCCAGCCCCATCTCAAGGAGGACATAGATTAATGCTAACTGAAGAGTTCAGCTTTGTATTTAACATGCACCTGAGTTCAACAGAAGATAAAATGAAATTGCAACGAGGAAAGACAAAATCTTTCCCAGCAGGCCTTGATTGATAGAATGTGCCATTTGTAGCAGAACCAAATGGAAAACCAGAAAGTTTGTTCCCAGCAATCATTGCCTCACTGGGCCAACTCTCTCTCCTCTGAGAAAATAATATGATTTCTTCATAGAGCATGTAGTCTACTTATTTAAGCAACTGTGCTCAGGATCTTTCAATTCTTCCAGCAGTTTGGATGGAAAAAAATGGTCCCAGTAGGGGAGAGGGTGGTGTAGGTAACATTTAGCCAGGAAGAGGCTTATCTTATGAAAACTGCCATTGACAGTAACCTGGGAATAAGTAACTCCATAGAAAACGTGCAGATGGATCCCCCGTAGGTGAACACGATGAGCTCATTTTAAACTGCAAGCTGGGTACATAAGACTAGTGTAGTGGTTAAGTACAGGGTTTCTGAAACCAGGATGCTAGACCCCGATTCACAACCCAGCTCTTCTACTTAGCAGCTGTTTGGTCATGGGAAAGTGAATTACAATCTAGTTGTGCCTCAGTTTCCTCATATGTAATGTTGAGATCACCCCCCTGAAAAACCTCATAGGGTTGTTAAGAGGATTAAATGAGTATTTACCACAGTTCCTAACACATCCAAGATCCATGAGTATTTAGCACACTTCCTAACACATCCAAGATCCATGAGTATTTAGCACAGTTCCTAACACATCCGAGATCCTTAAAATCTGTAGCTACAGGCTGAGCGCGGTGGCTCACGCCTGTAATCCCAGCACTTTGGGAGGCCGAGACGGGCGGATCACGAGGTCAGGAGATCGAGACCATCCTGGCTAACACGGTGAAACCCTGTCTCTACTAAAAATACAAAAAAAAAAATTAGCCAGGCGTAGTGGCGGGCGCCTGTAGTCCCAGCTACTCGGGAGGCTGAGGCAGAGGAACAGCATGAACCCGGCGGGCAGAGCTTGCAGTGAGCCGAGATCGGGCCACTGCACTCCAGCCTGGGCAACAGAGCTGGCTGTCTTGTGAAAAAAAACCTGTAGCTATAAGCCATTCTTTCTCCCAAAGAGGCAGGCATGCCCTGCTGGTACCCAACCAGGAACACACAAAGTTCCAAAAATACTCCCACTTCTGGCTACAGACAGATCAATCATTTTGGAGTCCTGAACTAAATTCAGTCAGTCATAATCCTCTACCCACACCCCAATCTTTCATCTTCCAATCTTTTTTTTTTTGAGATGGAGTCTTGCTGTCACCCAGGCTGGAGTGCAGTGGCGCGATCTCGGCTCACTACAACCTCCGCCTCTAGGTTCAAACGATTCTCCTGCCTCAGCCTCCCCAGTAGCTGGGATTACAGGTGCATGCCACCATGCTTGGCTAATTTTTGTATTTTTAGTAGGGACGGGGTTTAACTATGTTGGCCAGCCTGGTCTTGAACTTCTGACCTAAGTGATCCACCCACCTCAGCCGCCCAAAGCACTGGGATTACAGGCGTGAGCCACTGCACCTGGCCTTCAGTCTTTTATTTTAGTACAATTTTAACATTTTTCCATCCAGCAGACTAAATCCCCAAACCTAGGAATTATTTTGATTCCACCCGTTTCCTGACCCACTCACCTCCTTTCTTGCGGCCCAGAAAGTCTGGAAGATTCTACCTCCTAAACGCATCTTAAATATGACCACCACTTCTCTGCAGTTCCTCTGATCTAACCGTATCCTGGATCAACACCATCTTGCACCTAAACCACTTCCAGAAGCCTGACCTAACTGGTTTGCCTGCTTTCTCTGCTGTACCCTCCAATCCTTTCTCTGCCTGATAGACCAGTAGTTGTTTTACCTTGGCTGCCCACTGGAATCATCTTTAACCAGCTTAAAAAAAAAAAAAAAAAAAAAACCCAAAAAACTAAAAACAAAAGTAGACTACAACAATGACAAAACACTATTCTGATTGACCTGAGGGTGTGGCCTGGGCATCTGGATGTTGAAAAGCTCCCTTGATGATTCTGATGTGTAGGCAGGGATGAGAACCACTGAGTCAGAATGAGCTTTTAAAAATAAATCTGGCTGGGCACAGTGGCTCACGCCTGTAATCCCAGCACATTGGGAGGCCAAGGTGGGCTGATTACGAGGTCAGGAGATCGAGACCATCCTGGCCAACATGGTGAAACCCCGCCTCTACTAAAATACAAAAAAAAAAAAAAAAATTAGCCAGGCGTGGTGGCGAATGCCTGTAGTCCTAGCTACTCGAGAGGCTGAGGCAGGAGAATTGCTTGAACCCGGGACGTGGAGTTTGCAATGAGCCAAGATTGCGCCACTGCACTGCAGCCTGGCTGACAAAGCAAGACTCTGTCTCTAAATAAATAAATAAATAAATAAATAAATAAATAAAATAAAATAAACAATAAAAATAAACAAATCTAATCACAACCCATGCCAGCGTAAAAGCTCTTCCAGATCTGGGCCCAGCCGACCTCTGGATTCTTCCAGGATTTCCATGGTTCCCTACAGGACTCCAGGGCCTCCTTCCTCTTCCTCAAATACTCTGAGCATTTCACTGCCTCTAGGCCTTTACAACCCCATTGTTCCCACTGACTAGGCCGCTCATTCCTCAGCTCTTTGCAGGGCAAGTTCCCAGTCATCAGAGCTCAGCTCAATGTGGCTCCCACAGGAGGCCTTCCCTGGCCCATTCCAAATGTTTGCTAACTCCGTACTCTTGTTACTTCCTTCCTGGCACCAGTCTGTTTGTCAATTCCTAAAGCTCAGGGTACAGCCCAGCTGGTTGCGTCAGCTGAGGAAATCCAGGCTGGAGAGTCCCTGAAGTTTAAGCAGGTCAGAAATGCTCACACCCACCTGTAACACTTCCTCTCTCCTGAACTTCCTACCCTTCATTGTAATTACCTGTTTAGAAATCCGCTCGCTTGACTGGACCAGAAGCTCCCTGAGGGCAGGGCTTGCACTTTATTTTGTTTCATATTCCCAGCTCTATCTTAGAGCCAATAGAGAGCTGGTGCTAACAAGATGTTTGCTTCCTAGAAGAAAAGCAGGTAGCTATTAAAGAGGTGAAACAGGGAAAAGACGTAAGGGGGATGAAGCTAAAAGAAGACTTTAACCAGGGTATCTAGAGAGTTCAAAGAGTTCTGGGATTTATGTCCAAAAAATGTGATCCAAGTCTTGGCTGTGTGACCTGAGGTAAGTGACTTTAACCACTCTGGGCAAGTGGACAACGACACACACCTCCTAGGTTGTTCTGCAGGGGTAAAATGAAAAGACGTCTGTGACACAGGCATTATTTTCCCACTGTACACAGACCAGGGGATTATCACATTATGGTGGGATTTCTTTTTATTTTCTTTAGTCCATGACTGAAAAGTGGTATGGAATTAGGAAGGAAAGGTAAAAGCAAAAAATGTAAAATTTAAAAAATAATAGTCATCATTATTAACGAGGACTTCTAAAGCAAGTTTCTAGCCTTTTTCCTTTTTCTAGATCAGAATTTGCTCCTATCACTTCTCAGCCTTTTGGCTAAGATCAAGTGCAGAATTTGCTCTTAACTGGTCTTCCAAGTCAGGTTGCCTTGGTTCAAATTACACATCTATCACGGATGAGGTGTGACAAGGGCCAGCACACTATGACCACCAAGGCAAATCCCACCCACAGACTCATCTGTAAATAAAGTTTGATTGGAACACAGCCAGGTCCACTCATTTACATACTGTTGGTGGCTGTTTTTGTGCTACAAAGCCACAATCAAGCAATTGGAACAGAGATCTCATGGCCTGCAAAGTCAAAAATATTACGATCTGGCCTTTTGGCCCTTTATAGAAAAAGTTTGCCAATTCTAGTTTTACACAAACAAATTACTTAACTGTCCTAAGCCTCAGATGCTTTAGTCTGGAAAATGGAGATATTAACAATACTTCCCTCTTAGGGCTGTACTTTCCTCAGAGGGCTGAGAGAGGCCAATGAGATAATCCACATAAAATACTTCACACGATGCCAGGCACATGGGAAGAATTCAATGATGAAATTACTGAACAGTAAACATTACTGTTAAAATTATCAGTGCTAAATTTCATCCGTCCACCTATTCATTAATTCACCCACTAATTCATACATTCAACAAACATTTACTAAGCACCTAATAAGTGCCAACAATTATACTAGGATGTATTGTACTGCAAATATATCTATTAGACAAACAAAAGCACAGACAAAAGAAAATGAAATTTTTCTGCCAGTCAGATGCTCAAACCCTGTGAATTGTGTAATTGTGATATTAGTGGATATAGTATTAATACTATGTTAACCAGACTATGAGTTTTGTTTTGTTTGAAGATATACTGCAATAGGAAACCCAGTGCCTCTTCCACAGTAAGTCTTCAAAATATCTTTGTGGAATGACTGATAGATTGATAGTTGTTACCAACCAGGGAGGCTTCTAATGATAAAAAACTGCACAAGTTTTATGGCATAGTAAATGAACCATACCTGTAAACATCACAGGAAAATCTCCAAAAATCTAGAAACAGCTTTTTACAAGTATTGTGTTAATCAGATCTTGGTATCCCTGCAAATGTAATTTAAAAGACTGAGCATGCTCTGAGAAACGGGAAAGTTATTTTAGAATGTTAAATATGCAAAGTTCAACATTTATATAAGGCACAGTGCAATGATTCTGTTGGTAGAACAATCTACAGAATTAAAGCAGTTTGTGAGCTAACTGGGAAAAGTCCCCTTTAAATTCTCAAACTTTATTCTTACATTTTCAGATGAAACCTTTGTAAAATGTATTGCATGCTTCATTGCCTCCTTAAACACAATTTAAGCCTCTATAAATGACTAAAGATGGTCCTTTTGAATAATAATTGGGTGACCAAGTTCCAATAAAGCAGAAGTCTCAGGGTACATGTTCTTCTGTAAGTGTCATACAAAGTAAAGACATACAGAACCCTGAAGAGCTCTCTAGTGAATGTAGTATGTGTGTTTTAGTGTATGGATATGGTGACACATAAATTGGTCCCTGTGAACCTTTAAAATTATTGCCTGTGCATTAGCTCCTCCAGACTGTCAGGTAACTGACCCACGTGTAAGCTGGGTGACTTATAAGAAGTTTCATTAGGAAACAACTCTAAAACACAGAGGTCCTCAGTTTAAAATGGTCTTCCCATTAGACGTTGAGGTCCCAGATGAAACGTGTGTTGTGATTTGCTTGTTATCTTTATTTTTCATTGAGGTGTAACGTAAACCAGTAAGCTACACAAATGTTAAGTATATAGTTAGATGCATTTTCACAGCTGTATACACCCATGCAACCTCAGCCAGATGAAGATAAAAATTTCCAGAACTCTAGAAGGCTTCCTTAGGACCCTCCAGTTGATAGCCCCATATTCCATATGTATTCACGGAAACATACACCAGAATCTTGTCTCAACTTCTTTCACTCGTCATTGTATCTGAGATTCACCCATGTTTGTCCAAGTAGTAGGAGTTCATTTTTATCACTGTAGAGAATACCATTATGTGAAAATATCATGATTGATTTATCCAATGATTTGCTGTGTTTATGGTAAATTATTTCTCTTTCTGTTGCACAAAGCATCACCAACTTGATGCAGTTTATGGAAAGATTTTCAGCCAATAAAGCACATCAGAGTAGGGTGTAACATTTCAGGAAAGGAGGCAGCACAGCAGTCATGCTGAATTTTAACTTTTTCCAAAGGATACTAAAAGGCCTACCTGATACTAGATGGATTTTCAATCTGTCCTATGACAATGGAAATCAGCAGAACCTCATAGGCAAGTGCAACGACTTTAAGAGTTGGGCAGACCTTCAGGTTTGGGTTCTGGGCTCTGGCTAGCTGGCTGACTTTGGTCAAGTAACTTAACCTCCTTGAGACTCAATTCCCCCAACTCTGAGAACAACTGACAATAAAGACGACACTGACAATAAACCTCTTACAGCTGTCATGAGAGTTGCTACAATAATCCACTTATCGAATAAACACCCCAAAATACTGGTTATTACTGTAATTGAAAAAGTTGCTTTCAATATACTGAAACCTTGACTAGCAAATTAAAAACATCATAGTAAACTTATTTTTTGAGCAACCCTTATAATAATATTCTTTCCCACTATAAGAATGCCTTGGGGTCAGGAGTGGTGGCTCACACCTGTAATCCTAGCACTTTGGGAGGCCAAGGCAGATGGATCCCTTGAGCCCAGGAGTTCAAGACCTGCCTGGGCAAAATGGCAAACCCTTGTCTCTGCAAAAAATACAAAAATTAATGCCACTGTACTCCAGCCTGGATGACAGGGTGAGACCCTGTCTCCAAAAAAAAACAGAATGTGCCTTGGATCAATCTATATGGTGCCTGATTCAGTTATACTCTATAAGTTGAAATTCTGAGATACTAGAAATTAATAATATTGACTTCAAGCAGATATAGAAATGACATATTAATTCTCTTTGGATTTGGGTTTGGCTGTCAGTAAAGAGCAAACATGAGTTTCACGGTCTTTCCTCCATTACCAATCACTTTTCATAGAGAGGTAACCTACCTGCTTATATTCCCCAACCCTTGAAAACCTCTTGATATATGCTACCAAAAAAAATTTTAGTTGAGACTCTGCACCAAAGATAAACACTCTTTAAATCACCCAAGGGAAAGGGATTTTTTTCATGTGTGATTTCTAGTCATCTGCATTAATGTTGAGAAGATAAACCAATAGGAAGGTTATCTATGAATTTTAGATACTCTGTACACCACCTTCCATGAAACCTGAGGGAGATTAAAACTGTCTGGTTGGTAGTCAGGTCACTCGGGTATGGATCAAGAGGCAGGAAGAGAAGAGATGAGAAACATGTGATGATGCCCTGAAAATCTCTATTTTTCTGATGACCTGAAAAATCTATGAGCTTTAACTGTGCCTCTGTACAACTGCAACAGTCAGTTGAATCCCAGTTTAGCAAAACTGTGTCAGTAAATAGTAGCCCAATAATGTAAATTACCATAGTTATTTGGGGCTTTAAAAATCGTTATTAATATTTTTATGGCTGGGTGTGGTGGCTTATGCCTATAATCCCAGCACACTGGGAGGCTGAGATGGGAGGATTGCTTGAGGCCAGAAGTTCAAGACCAGCCTGGACAACATAGTGAACCCTGTCTCTACAAAAAACTAAAAATTAGTAGGGCAAGGTGGCATGCACCTGTCCTAGCTGCTAAGGAGGTTGAGATGGGAGGATTGCCTCAGCTCAGGAGTTCGAGGCTGCAGTGACTTATGATTGCACTAATGCACTCCAGCCTCAGAGACAGAGCAAGATCCTGTCTCAAATAAATAAATAAACACATTTAAAAAATTATCTTGTATGTTTAGAGGTTAATATTCCTTATTCTGCTTCTTACTGACTCTGTTACATAACTCAAACAGTTGAAGTACATGCAGTACTTTGGCTACTACATGTAGGAAAGAGAAAGAATATCATAAAAGCACAAGAAACTTGTGAGATAAAATAATGACTCCTAAACAACAACAAAAATGCCCTGTGTTAATGAGAATATGGTCAACTGATTACCTGTGTACTTGGTTAAGGGAGTTACATGAACAACAGCCTTTCAAAATTAAAACTGAGTATACTTGTTAACCTAGGCAATCTATGGTTTTTTTTGTTTTCGTTTTTGTTTTTTTTTTTGAGACAAAGTCTCACTCGGTTGCCCAGGCTGGAGTGCAGTGGTGCGATCTCGGCTCACTGCAACCTCCACCTCCCAAGTTCAAGTGATTCTCCTGCCTCAGCCTCCCAAGTAGCTGGGATTACAGGCACGTGCCACCATGTCCAGGTAAGTTTTGTATTTTCAGTAGAGATGGGGTTTCACCATGTTGGCCAGGCTGGTCTCGAACTCCTGACCTCAGGTGATCTGCCCACCTTGGCCTCCCAAAGTGCTGGCATTATGGGTGCGAGCCACCACACCCTGTCAAAAAGCCACTTCTAAGACTTTTAAAAATAATGTGGATAAGTGGGTATGCGCATAAACATATCAATACAACATATCAGTATTTTTTATCAGAGGATGACCATCTGAAGTTACTCTAATAAATCCATGAATAGCTACCTACTATGAATTATGGCATCACCATTTAGTGTCAACCATGAAGTAGTTAAAAAGGATGAGGAAAATCTGTACCTTCTAATATTCAAGACATGATTATTACATATTACTAGGGTCAAAACCACTTCATAGTAGTTTCGTTTTACTCAGGTTACATATTTATAAGTGTTTTTAAAACTTCTGACAGCAGAAAGGCAAACCTTACTGGTTCCCTCCAGAGGGTAGGATCCCCTTTTCCTTAATAGACCCTCATGTTGCTTGACATTTGTACAAGCATGATTATTTTTAGAACCAGAAAAAGTGATCTGCATTTTGAAAACACATTGTATTCAAATGTTGATATACTGCATGTCAATTTTCATATATTTATATATAATTCGGTATGTGTATTTTACGATTTGAATCTGTGTATGTATCAAATTTGGCACATTTGTATCAGATATATAAATGATTAAATTATAAATAAGTATTTATATATATCACAGTAAGCATTTCAGCAAACAGTAACCTAGGGTGAGTGGCAGGAACTAGAGTCGTGCTGATCGGTTTCCAGCTGGCTGCTGTGTTTCTGACACAGTGTCAGATGCTGTCAAACCACAGCTGGACTCCTCTGTGGCGGGTAATAGGAACAGGCCATATTCCCACACAGCTAATCTTTAATCTACTTCTCCTCCCATGTGGAGCTGGATGGGGTCAGGAGATGCCAATACGGAATTTCTCAGCAAACTTCTGGGAGCCTGGCCTCATCCTGACCTGGGTAAGGAGCACAAGAAGATGTTGCACTAAACCTAAGAAGCTGGTTTCCCAAATAGGCCCAAAGTTAAATCAACTCTCAGACATGAATCATTTTTTTTGCCCCATGAATTGTGATACATACGATTCTCTATAATCAATAGGACTTCAGGTGGCACGGTCTGCTCTGAAAGGTGAAAGAGACCTAAAGACATATACCCCAAAGTGACCTCCAAAGAAATAGTCACAGAAGAAGAGTGAAGCATGGACATCTGACACCAAACTGGAGAAGTCACCTCAGGTTTGAGTTGCTGTTTTTCTTTCCCATTCCTTGAGGACCACTACTCACAGACACAAACGTACATACATCTTAGGGACATGGTAATGTTTCCAGGTGTTCCCCTGATATCAGTTGTGATCTCTTTCATTTCACCAACAGAACCTCTGAAAACTTAGCAAAAGTGACTGCAGTCCTTGCCTCTAATGCCCAGGTAGGACTCGCAAAGGTCTACCTCAAATGCTAGAAGCAATCTGTTCCTCAAATAACAATAACAGTTAATATCTACTGGGAGCTTATAAAGGACCATTCACTATACTAGTGCTTTACATTCATTATTTCTCTTTATCTACAACAACCTTAAGAGTTAGAGCAAATAATCATTCTCATATAACAGCTCTGGCAATTAAGACTTTGAGAGAACAAACGTTCGCCTAAAGGCATAGCTAGCAAGTGGTAGTGACTGGCAGGAGGGGATGGCTTACGCCTGTAATCCCAGCACTTTGGGAGGCCGAGGTGGGTGGATTGCTTGAGGTCAGGAGTTTGAGACCAGCCTGGCCAACATAGTGAAACCCGCCTCTAGTAAAAATACAAAAATTAGCTGGGCATGGTGGTGCATGCCTGTAATCCCAGCTATTCAGGAGGCAGAGGCAGGAGAATCACTTGAATCTGGGAGGCAGAGGTTGCAGTCGGTGAGCCAAGATCACACCACTGCACCCCAGCCTGGGCGACAGAGTGAAACTCTATTTCAAAAAAAAAAAAAAAAGAAGAAAAAAAGAAAGTGGTAGTGACTGGGCTTAAACCTGAGGCCATAGTGTTTCTGGTACAACCCAAGCCACTGCCTACTCATCATAATTCCTATAACTCACATGCATGGTTTCCTCTTCAGGCCTCATTTATCTAATCCTTCAAATCCTTAAGAATGGCAGAGAACACCAAAATAAAATTTTTTAAGTCCTACAGATTCATCCATACATACACGTAGATGAGGGCTTTCAGGACAGATATGCAAAATCAACATCCTCAATTTGCATACGGAAAACAATGTTTCTGTGGGACAATTGACATTTAAAGGAAAAAAGGATCCAGGGTGACAATGATATTTCTGGAATACTATGTTAGAAAATGGGCCAGGCGGTGGCTCATGCCTATAATCCCAGCACTTTGGGAGGCCGAGGCCAGAGGGTCACCTGAGGCCAGGAGTTCAAGACCAGCCTGGACAACATAGTGAGACCCTGTCCCCACTAAAAATTTGAAAATAAGCCAGGCATGGTGATGCGTGCCTGTAGTCCCAGCTACTTGGAGGCTAAGATGAGAGAATTCCTTGAGCCTGGGAGGTTCCAGGCTGCAGTGAGCTATGACCATGACACTGCACTCTAGCCTGGGTGACAGAGAAAGACCTTGTCTCTAAAAAGAAAAGAAAAGAAAATGACAGATTCTTTTTACTTCAGTCCTTATCAGAGAGCCTTTATTATGTTAAAGCACACTGTCAGTCTCTAAGAGGAAGCTATGCTAGACTAGACAGCACTTTCCAGGACTTGATCGAGGTGGAGCATCTTCCAGGAGCAGTGCTCCTCAAAGGATGTTCTGGGAAAGGCTGGCCTCGGGGATTCCAGAGTACCACATGGATTCCAGAGTGCCACCTTCAGCAACAGTTTCCGAGCTCCGCAGGCACTGCCTGTTGATTTGACTTAACTTCTCTACAAGAACTGCACAGAGAAGGGGACACAGTTCCACTCAAGGAACTCACTAGAACAATTCTGGCATAATAACATCTTAAATATTATTCCATATAGTGTACATGTATGAAGAGAAACCAGACCCCCTATATCTGGCTCCAAGAATCTTGGCTGTGTAAAGGTTCCCACAGAGCCCTACAATCTCCAAAACAATGACATTCCACAAGCTCTCCTGCTTCATCCCACACAGCTTGCTTCCAGTAATTTATATAGCCAAAGAGATGCCTCCTAAAGCCCCAAAGTGTGCATATTCAGACACCATTTCAAAGATCTAGTGTCAGAAACTATTTATTTTCATTGATTACAGAGAGCCTACCAACTTACGGCCCTCGCAATTTCTACCAGCAAGTATTGTGTATGCAAAGAAAATGGGAAACAATTGAAAAGACAAATGAACGCCCATGCTCTTAGAAATGTGAATGGATCGTATAGAACAGAATAATGGTGTTCTGCAACATTACTTAGTCTAGAAATATGAAGCAATACAAATGCTAATGGGACTGTATGCTGCCTTGCAAACTCTATTGCACTGTTGGTTAACTTTTCACACACACAAGTCCTGTCTCTCTGAAAAACTTGCAAGGTAAAGCGTGAGTATCATTCTTTTTTTTTTTTTTTTTTTTTAAAGTGTCTACTCCAATGCCAAGCCTGCAGACGTTACTGAATAAATCTCTACTGAGTGGATAAATGCCTTCATATTATGGAAGCATAAGAGGGCATTTACTTATTTTGTACTCAATAAAGTCATGCTGGGGAAAATATTCAGCACCTGATTATGGAACATCCGATGTAATCAGACTAAAATCAATTATTGAGCATGCTGAACAAAATAGCCATTGGTCACAAGTTGGTAGTTTGGTGGCAATTGTTTTTGTAGGTGGCTTCTCTCTTAGCACATGTCTTTCAGTTAGGGTCCTGTCAGGAGACAGAAACTATGTCAGTAATTTGAGCAGCGAAAATTTAATATATAAAGAATTGCTGACAAGTAACAGATAGTTATCTACCAAAAATGTGGAGGGAGGTCTCTAAGGGGTACAGGAAAAGCTACTGCAAAAAAGAAAGAAAGAAAGAAAAAGAAGCCATTATTTCTAGAACAGAGAGAGAGCTACTGAACAAGGAAGAAACTAAGAACTCAGAAGAGGGCCCTCTGTGCAAAGGCTGATATTTAGACCTTGTGAGGGCATGAATGTCACAGGAACATGGAACCTGTGGCAAAGAAACTGCCAGAGGGTGTGCTGGTGATGCTTTATAGGAATGGCCCACTAGGTGATGAAGAAACTCTCTGGAGTTAGAGCTGACCAGAGCATACCCAGAAGAGTGGCTCACTGGGTTGTGGAAAAATTTACCAGAAAGCATAGGTTAGAAGGAGCAGACCAGAAAGACATCTGCTGGAGGGTGTGGGCTGCAGTTGTTTTGAGAGCTGCTGAGATGAGTGACACTGACTGGGCCTCCCTCTTGCTGATCAGCTGCTACAGGGCCCTTAAGCAGCAAAGAGAGCAGGAGGGAAAGCCCCACCTCTGACTTCCCTCTGCAGTGCCCCCAGCATCCTCTATAGGCACAACCCACCGCCGCACCAGCTATTAAAGGAGGAATGTGGAAAAAAAACTACTTTAAACTTCATATGGAACCAAAAAAGAGCCTGCATAGCCAAGACAATCCTGGGCAAGAAGAACAAAGCTGGAGGCATCACGCTACCTGACTTCAAACTATACTACAAGGCTACAGTAACCAAAACAGCATGGTACTGGTACCAAAACAGATATATAGTCCAATAGAACAGAACGGAGGCCTCAGAAATAACACCACACAGCTACAATCATCTGATATTTGAGAAACCTGACACACACAAGCAATGGGGGAAAGATTCCCTATTTAATAAATGGTGTTGGGAAAACTGGCTAGCCACATGCAGAGAACTGAAACTGGACCCCTTCCTTACACCTTATACAAATATCAACTCAAGATGAATCAAAGACTTAAATGTAAGACCTAGGACCATAAAAATCCTAGAAGAAAACCTGGGCAATACCATTCAGGACATAGGCATTGGCAAAGACTTCATGTCTAAAACATCAAAAGCAATGGCAACAAAAACCAAAATTGACAAATAGGATCTAATTAAACTAAAGAGCTTCTGTACAGCAAAAGAAACTATCATCAGGGTGAACAGGCAACCTATAGAATGGGAGAAAATTTTTGCAATCCATCCATCTGACAAAGGGCTAATATCCAGAATCTACAAAGAAATCAAACAAATTTACAAGAAAAAAACAACCCCATCAAAAAATGGGCAAAGGATATGAACAGACACTTCTCAAAAGAAGACATTTATGCAGCCAACAGACATATGAAAAAAAGCTCATCATCACTGGTCATCAGAGAAATGCAAATCAAAACCACAATGAGATACCACCTCACGCCAGTTAGAATGGGCATCATTACAAAGTCAGGAAACAAAAGATGCTGGAGGAGATGTGGCGAAATAGGAACACTTTTACACTGTTGGAGGGAGTGTAAATTAGTTCAACCATTGTGGAAGACAGTGGTGATTCCTCAAGGGTCTAGAACTAGAATCTTTTAACCCAGCAATCCCATTACTGGGCATATACTCAAAGGATTATAAATCATTCTGCAATAAAGACACATGCACACGTATGTTTATTGAGGCACTATTCACAATAGCAAAGACTTGGAACCAACCCAAATGTCCATCAATGATAGAATGGATTTAGAAAATGTGGTACATATACACCATGGAATACTATGCAGCCATTAAAAAGGATGAGTTCATGTCCTTTGCAGGGACATGGATGAAGCTGGAAACCATCATTCTCAGCAAACTAGAACAAGGACAGAAAACCAAACACTGCATGATCTCACTCATAAGTGGGAGCTGAACAATGAGGACACATGGACACAGCGGGGAAATATCACACATTGGGGCCTGTTGCGGGGTTGGGGGCTGGGGGAGGGATAACATTAGGAGAAATATCTAATGTAGGTGATGGGCTGATGGGTGCAGCAAACCACCACAGCACGTGTATACCTATGTAACAAACCTGCACATTCTGCACATGTAACCCAGAACTTAAAGTATAATAATAATAAAAAAAAAAAAAAGAGAGAGAGAGAGAGAAATGTTTCCAGGGTTCTACACCAGGATTACAAAGTTGGGCAAGAAAAGGCAAGCTTGTAACTGAGAGGTAATAAATGACTAACTGGCATACTTTCCATTAGAGTCTGAGTTAGAGTGCAGAGATTTCCATGGATTTATTATCAGCAGATGCTAAAAAGTCTATAAGGCATTGATTAAAAGCTTTTTCTCTCAGTAACAGAAGAATGGGAATTTAGTAAGTAGTTAGTAGATTGGCTAGCACAAACAGGTGCTCAATAAATATGTAATGAATGAATGGATGAATAAACAAATATGAGTTTTTACTGTTTTATCTTTGACCGTGACTCTGGTTAGTTTTCCAGTTTGAGAAAAGAATATCAGTATTCAGACACCAAAATATGTGTTTTCTACATTTTCTTCGTTACAAGATCAGTTAAGAAACTTTCACTATAGTATGGAACATATGTTATTCAAAACCTAATTCACATGGAAAAAAATCTCCAGAGGGGTCTTAATCCATTTTATACACTGGTATTTATAGCAGAAATAAACATGTCTTCAAGTTAGCAGGTTATTGCCCGGGACTTAGAAACATTTTGTTTGAGTTATAAAAAGCTATCTTCTTTGTGTTATCTGTTAGAGGAGTATTTCATGTGCATTTATTATGCTGTAGGCATATCCATGCACTTTAATAACCCAGAAGCTTCCTTTTAATGAAAACTTGGGGACACAAAAATCTCAAATTAGGAGGTGACTAATCATATTATAGAAGTATGCTTCACAGTATGAGTGATTTAGCATATAGATCACTGGAACAGTTGGCTCCCATGATGTAACTACGAATCTGATTCTATTGACAAGATTTGGATGGAAACATAATTCTTAACAGGGATGCCAACTGTGAAAAGTGAGATATAACCAACCATATGACTGTCGTTTCTATTTCTATAACTGTTTCACATTTCTCTTAATTGGAACACCTGTAACTTACAGGTGAGAGAGATCCTGGTTCAAAATAGGAAATCAAGTTCTTAATGCTGAGAATAGCCTGACACTAATATTGCCAGTGAAGGTAATCCAGAAAAAGCAGTTATCATTTTCCTCTTCAATAAGGTTCCTGTATTAATATCAATCATTATATTCTTCCTATGGAAACCATACGATTCCTTAGAAAGGAGAGTGGATATAAGTTATACACCCAAAGATACTCAGTGCTATGGAAACAGATACAATTAAAATACTCTTAGGTATGTGACTTCCATCAGAGGAAGCCAGGCCAGATGAAACACAGGACTGTCTGTTTCTGTTCCTAGGGGTGTGTATTGTTTCACCAAAGATATCAAGAGGGCTTGGTGAAACCCCATCTCTACAAAATATACAAAAGTCAGCAAGGCGTGGTGGCACATGCCTGTAGTCCCAGCTACTGGGGAGGCTGGTGTGGGAGGACTGCTAGAACCTGGGGGAGGTCAAGGCTGCGGTGAACCGTGATTGCGCCACTGCACCCCAGCCTGATCAACAGAGTGAGATTCTGCCAAAAAAACTAAAAGCCTTTAAGAGTTTGCAGGGGACCAGAAAAATTCAGGATTAGGACTATAAGACAATCATCTATTAATGCCCGAGGACAGACAACATTTAGCTGTTGGATATCTGACAAGAGATCCCTCACTCTGATCTCACTTTCCTGAGTTACGACTTTCAGCAATGCCCTGCTTAGTGTATGGTGTCTGCTGAGATGTTCCACAAATGTGCTACCCAACTGTGATGTTAAGAGTCCAGTAACAAAGAAAATTCACCCACTGTGAACTGGCTGACGCCCTCCCCAACCTTCTCTAGGTTCTACCTCTGTTTCCACGGTGGCAAAACTATAGATTTAGAAAATCTGCCCATATCACCTTCTTTTCAGTTTTGCTATAGATAAAAGTTTTATCTGGGAGACACACATATATAGATTAGTAAGGTCACCATGAAAATAAAATTTAGGAACTTCATTTTTAGATGATGACTATAAAGATCAGTTACTGTCATACAGTCTTGATATTTGTAAGGTAGAAAAAATCCCTAAATGTGTTAATGTTTCTACAAAAATAATTCTAGCAGACATCCTTAAAGCATAGCTTGCATCTGTCATATTCATTGTTGTTCCCTAGGCACAGACTAGAATGTTCATTAAATGTTTATTAAGTGAATGATTTAATGACCTTGAGAAAACATCAAGAGATCTAGGTTGATATAGGAATGTTGGGCAACTGACTAGCTCCTGATTCCCAAATTATACCTCAAAGACTCCATGTATCTCTAAAAACTGTAGAATCTGTGATTTGTAGAACCTCAACTGCCCAAACTGAATAATAACAAATCCACCCATATTGCGGCTCTAGCATATGTTCCCTTTAAGTTAATTTCTTATGCACCCAGAGGCAATTCCATCAGCCTCTCCTCCAGAAAGTCTTCAGGAAACCTTCTATTCTTAAATGCCTCTCTAGAGAAGTAAACTAATCTTATCTGAAAGGAGGTGAAAATCAAAATGAGGTTTTTCTATGCTATGTCTATGCTAGGAGATCTTCACTCTCCTATTGACAGTATGGCTTTACAGTTGTTGATTTTAGTTGTCTACATTAGAAATTCATTTGCAGCAACATAATTAATACCAATCTTGAATTTTCTCAAGTTTTATTTGCTGGAAAAGAAATTATGTCGAAGTTTAACAAAACTATGGCAGTAATTAACTCAAATCACACACCAGAACATTAATATAGCTATTTGGCTACTCCTGCTAATACAGATGCCCTGCAAATACAACGAATTTTCCCACTGACAAAGACATGTTATTTGTCTTTGAGTAGCTCCATCCATAAATATCTGTGAACAACTGTTTCATTCCCCCAACATCACGCTATAGCAATGAAGTTTCCAGATCCGTTAATAAAAAATACAGCAATTCACCATTCCAAAATGACCACAGTTCTTTAACTGAGGTGTTTCTTGCCTGAACTATATTGTTTAAGTAATGATGATTTCTTTATCGTACAATAAACTGCAAAGAAATTAGGAAAGATGAATAGGCAAACTAAAAATAAAAATGTATCCTATTACCTAGATATAAGCAATGTTATTGTTTTGATTACTACACTTCTAGTCTTTTTTCAATGCAATAGTTCTAGAACAATGCAATAATCCCAGCATAATGCAAAGTTAAAAAAATGTGCAAAGCTCTGAAGTTTTTGACATATGATGACATATGACCTTGCAGACCATCGATTCCAGCTTTTGTTCCTGCTAGTAGTAATGTACCTGGGAAGGTCTTTTCCCAGTGAAATGTGTAAGTGAATTCTGTTCCCTCATCAAAAGCAAGTCTAATGAAGAAGCAGGGAGTTAAGCTCAAGTCCACTATTTAAAAAGGTCCTTAACTGGCGTAAACACAAATACTAGTCTACATTTCTCCACTGGACATTGAAATTGCTATGAAATAGCCTATTAGTGCCTGTTGCAATACAAGGTACTTCATCATAATTTACTAAGTGGATGACTGAATGGACAAATAAATAAAGCCAAGATAACTATCCAGAGAAAGACAATTTTCAGATAACAAGGCAAAGGGCTGAAAGCCCTTTAGGTCAGACTTCTCAGTATTAGGTAGAATTGTATTGACTTTCAGGGATTAAAGAAGTATTCTGGAATTTCTAAAACTGTAGGATTTCATGCTCAAATCTCATATTTGGCTGACAAAACAAAGCAAAAGAAGACAATAACCACAAATCATGAAAGGAGTACAAGATGGAAGGCCAGCAGGGCTATATACAATCATTAGACCATGACACTGTGCCTGAGTCCGTGAGTTGTATAAAATAGTACCATAACAGTGTCCTTCTGCCATTGGCAATTAAAACAAAAAAATCCCTAGAAGGTTCCAAATCAGTATTGCCATAAAGTGCATCTTGTGTTTTGGCAGGAAGTAAAGCAAGTAGAGCTCCCTCCCATGTAGCAGCAAGCTTAGGCTCCATAAAGTAACAAAAATATGCCTAATACTCTAGACCCTGAGCTAACAACATTGGTTAATCAGAGGGATGGCACAGTTTTGACTGTGCTTTTATTTCATTTATGATTTTATTGCAACAGGATTCTGCACCTGATGATGAGAATAGCGAGTGAGAGGTTGAAATGATGAGCAACTCTTGGTAAAATTCAGGTTGCTTAAAGGTTTGGGTCTACCTGCAAAATTACATCAACACTCTATAAGCTGTTGAGACTACAAAACAACTCCTCAGCTGGTGGGGTTTCTAGGCTACCCACTTCCTCTGCCTCGTCCATGGATGGTGCCCCAGCCTGTGTGCCTAGATTCTCTGATGACAGGTGTCATCAAAATGCAGACACAGATACTATGCCACCTGGCCTAGGCTTGCTGCTTTTATTCACCATCTGTCACAAAATGACATCAGAATGAAAAGAGGATCTATCTGTAGGAGAAGGCATCATAGGCTTGAAATTTCTTCATGGGAACCAAGGAGATGGAACAAACTAGAAGGTAATTATGTATTCCTTTCTAGGGCTGGCCTTTCTAGGCACACCTCAGACTATGGAAACAGGAAAAAGGTTTAAAAACCGTGACACCGGAATCCCAGGCACTGGAGATGGAAAACTTTTATTTTGCTCTTAGTTTATTCCTTTAGAAGAATTCTAGTTAGACATGTGGGAAGAGAAGGCAAAACCCTACTTAGCACTGGTGGGGAGCTGGTGAGGGTTGAGAGTATTTCATTAAGACCTTCAATATTTTATTAAGACCTTCAGTTAATGGACTTTTTCCTAGAACAATGCACAAGACAGGCTTCTGCATGCTATGAGTCCAAGCATGCCACAGAAAGATCACATTCTTGAGGCTGAATGTTCCAACAGCTGGAAACACAAAATAAAAAAATAAATAAAATAAAAAAAACTTGATGAGGAACAGCTGAGGGTTAGGAAAAAATGTCTATTTAAAAAAGTGATTTTATAGGTTCAAAAATCTTCTTTTATAGGAAGAAAAGAAGAGAAGCAGGATGCCATAAAAGATGGGCTGGTAGGATACAACAAAAAGACTTGTGATTTAACTCCTGATTTTTAGTACCAGTGGGGGAAAATGCCACTAAATACTCTAGAGGAACAAGCTAAAAAATGCCTTTTCAAAACTTGTTAATAATACTAAGTCTTCAATTTAGATGATGGCATGAATGCGAGAGAAATTACTGGTAGGTACCCTGTAATATGAGCAACTTCTAGATTTCAGCACAATACACTTCTTTTTCCTAACCAATGCTCCTGATATGGGGAACAAAGCTTACAAATCAGAAGGACAATTATTCCTGTGTTGTAGCCACTGACCTCTCAGACCTCTCCAGGGATCACTGGCAGAGAGTAGTGATGATTTATTCTGCAGAGGGAAAAAAAAAAAAACAGATTTCCTAGCAACCAGTATTATAGAAATTCCCACTCAAAATGGACACCACTCTGTTCATTTTCATTTTTCAAAGAAAGGTGTCCAGGTTGGGCGTGGTGGCTCATGCCTGTAATCCCAGCACTTTGGGAGGCTTAGGTGGGCAGATCATGAGGTCAGGAGTTCGGGACCAGCCTGGCCAATATGGTGAAACCCCATCTCTACTAAAAATACAAAAATTAGCCAGGCGTGGAGGCGTGTGCCTGTCCCACACTACTCGGGAGGCTGAGGCAGAAGAATTGCTTGAACCCAGGAGGCGGAGGTTGCAGTGAGCCAAGATTGCGCCACTGCACTCCAGCCTGGGCGACAGAGCGAGACTCCATCAAGAAAAGAAAGAAAGAAAGGTGCCCAAACACGGCAACAGTTACCTTAAGTATCCACGCTGCACTAAGCTCTAGACCAGGCACTAAGGATGCAAAAATGGATAAGAAAAAAGACCCCCTCAGGAAGTTTACATGTGACACACAATGAGCCTCTATCCTGCTACCAAAATATTACTAAGGAATACGATAACAATAGGGGAAGATATGAGCAAATACATTTTAAACAGGAAAGAAGGAATGCCAATCAAAGTAGGAAAAAAAGTCCATTCTCACTGATAACTTAAAAAAAGAAAGAGATACCTTTTCTTGGCTTATATCAGGAGAGATTTTGAAAGATAATAACGCCTGCTGTTTATTTGTGTACGGCAAAATGGGCAGAGTTACATACTTGATGGGAGTGCAAATTGGTACAACTGTTTTTGAAGACTTTGGAAATTAGTATCAAGAGTTTTTAAATAATTCATTATTTTTGCTCTATGTGGTTCCATTCCCAGGAAGTGGTTCACAGGAGAAGAAATCAATCAGCAGAGGTAGGTTTGGGCCAAACTAAAACATCTGGATTTTATTCACAGGCCACTGGATGCCACTGCCAAGTTCTACATGAGGATAACGATGAAAGAAAAGTGCTCCTAGTTAGCATCAAGGGAGCCTGCAGGATGGCCTGGAAGGCTGAGAGTCTGCAGTCAAAGTGAACATTTCAGATACTTGTGTAGTAGTAAAGGGTAAGACAGTGAACTGTTTATAAAGGGCTTAAAGCTCAAAAGCCATAATTAAACATATCAAAATTGATTAATAATATTATCATAAAGTTAAGTTAAAACGAACAATCAGTTATTCTTTGGCATGGTATAGATCCTGTATGCACACAATGTGATGGCCTGTCGGAATTTTCCACATTTCAATTGTTTGTTTTGGTTTTTACAGACTAAAGTTCTATGTTAAAGTTTTCTTTCCTGAAAATTACCCTTCCAAACTAAATTTGCTGCATCTCATGATGCAACAGAATTGCTAAGATACTAGTTAAGTGACTGCTTCATTTTTTTTAAGTGATGATAACTGTTCAACATAAACAAAAGTAGAAAGAATAAGTGTAATGAACTCCTACGTACCCATCACTCAGCTTCATGACCAGTCTTCTTCCGTCTACATCCTCACATTCCTCCAATTATGCTGAAGCAAACCCTCAATCATTTTTTATTAACAAATATTTTCATACATATTTCTAGAAGAAAGAGATTCTTCAAATGTCTTAACATGTTCTTTAGCATTTTGGATGCTACTTTATCATTGCAAATTATACTTTAAAGAATATTACATATAAAAGAAGATTTAGCAGAGAGGTAGAAAAAGAACAAAAGAAGTGTGGTTCTACTTTTCACCAGCAAAAGACCAAAACAAAATAAAACGAAACAAAACAAAAAAGGAGGCTGGATATGAAACAGCCTATAAACAACCCATCTGTCCATAGCTCAGTGGAAACAGTGCACCATTTAAAAATGCTTCCTGCTACGTATTACATAAAGACTTTACTAGTATTTATTCCATGGCTAAAATGCCCAAGCATTTAGCCAAACAACTAAAAAAATTAAGAGATGGGAACTGAGAGATCCAGAATTCGAATCATACATTCCTGTGTGCTTCTTGTTTTTGTTTTTTGTTTTTTTGGCTTATGAGTGGAAAGCAGAAAAACATCCAGGCAAATCTGGCATGTGTCCAGATCCACTCTCTAACTGAAGGGATGCCAAATCCATGGTGAAGAAAGCCCCTCCCTGTGGTCTGACTGCACAGAAACTGAAAGACATAAAATGACAGCGTAGGGGTGGGTTTTTACTCAGCCACAAGGAAATCCCAGGAGGTGTAAAGACGGCTCCTGCTTATTTACTTAAAATTGCATTATGTTGTAATAACAAAAGTGTCGGTTTTCTGTTTAAGATACAGAAAAGACTAGAACAGGAATAAGTCACCCAAATTCCTACCACACAGGTCACCAGAGCTGAGAATTGGGTCATAGACCCTTCTAAATTTTTCATACACAAAAACACATTTTGTGTCATGATTTGTGGACCTTATTTCGGGTAAACAGCAATTGTGGCTGAGTTCAGGGGTTCAAATTCCTGCTCCTCCACTTATTAGGTATGTGACCCACTAGCTAGATTCCAGTTTCCTCATCTAAAAATTAGATTATTAAAAGATTTATCCACTTTGGGAGGCCAAGGTGGGAAGATCACGAGGTCAGGAGTTCAAGACCAGCCTGGTCAACATGGTGAAACCCTGTCTCTACTAAAAATACAAAAATTAGCCAGGCTTGGTGGTGCGCGCCTGTAGTCCCAGCTACTCCGGAGGCTGAGGCAGGACAATCGCTTGAACCTGGGAGGCGGAGGCTGTGGTGAGCCAAGATCGCGCCACTGTACTCCAGCCTAGGCAACAGAGTGAGACTCTGCCTCAAAAAAAAAAAAAAAAAAAAAAGATTTATTACTTAAGTACTATGACTACTTACTTCAAAGTACATTGATATATACATTAAATGTTCTGATGAGTGCCTTGTAATAAGAACCATATACGTGTTTGCTATTCTTAATTGCAGTGTTTGCTTACGGTATTAACATTTTGTCAATAACAGTATTAATTAATAAAATGGCTCATGTCATTAAAAGTCTCTATAAAACATAATTTTTTTCCCATCCACCTTTCTCTGTAAGAACATAAAGCGTAATTTTTAATGGTCATATAATTCCAACTTCAGGATGGACCTATTTAATAATTTCCAAAATGTTGGGCATTTGTGTTTTTTTCCTAACAATTTTCACTATCATAATAGTGGAATCAACACTTTCGTGGCCACAACTTTTCTAATATTCGAATTATTTTCTTAGAATTAATTTTCAGGCCTAAAATACCATTTTGAAAGACTATAGGAAGTAGTGATGGTTAGTAAGGAATCAAAAAATGACATTCCACAGTAAGGGCTTGCTTACACCAGAATTAATGGTAAAGCTGAAATAGATGGTTATGAGAATCTTCAACTACTGGACCTCCGGATTTTATTGCTTTACTCTGAGTCACAAATTCAGGCAAATCTTCCTCATACCATCAAATCCCAGACAAGGGCCCCAGTTTTAGTGCCAATGGTGAAAATTCCTAAACATGGGAATTTCAAGAGCAAATAAGAAATGCAACTATATGTGTAGGCAGGTGGGCATCAGGGATATGTCCTGTTTCAAACAACTCTAAATTCTAAATTATAACAAAAATGCATCATCTCACAATGTGTCTGTCTAGTGGCCCTAGGATATGCCTTTTGTTTCTAAAACATCCTACACTTCACACCCCTATATCTGGAGTCAGAACATATTCTGTGGCCACAACCCTTCAAGTTTATACATTCCCTTCAGTTCTGCCATCTGTTAACAAGCAGATGTAAGTATGAAAGGTTGGACGATACCAGACTCTGCTAGCTTTCGGAGAGAAAATATAAACATACTTAGCATGTCTTCTAGAATATTCACAGAACCTGTCCACTCATAAAACCTAAGAAAAGGCCAACTACTACAGAAAAACCAGGTTTCCTGAAAGGCAATAAAGAATACAGGAATAAAAGCTACAGGGTCTGGGTGCCAGTTCCCGCCATGCAACCTTGGGCAAGTTACTTAACCGCTGATCTTTTCCCCCAACTCTATTTTTTTTAATGGCCAGAATAAAAGCTGGGGCCAAGGTGGAGGGTGGGATAAAATTGACAATGCCTTATTTGCCTACAGTTATCCCCAGTATCCACAGGGGATTGGTTCCAGGAACCCCACAGATACCCAAATCCACAGATGCATAAGTCCCTTATATAAAATGGTGTAGTATTTCCATACAGCCTATACTTATCTTCTTGCTTACTTTAACTCATCTCTAGATTACTTATGATACCTAATACAATGTAAATGACATGCAAACAACTGTATTATTTTCTCATTTGTATGATTTCATATTGTTGTAATTTTTTTTATTTTTTTCAAATAATTTCAATTCCTGGGCTGAATTTATAAATCTAGAACCCAAGGATATGGAGGGCTTGTACTTGTCTTAAAGATCAAATCACGTAATATAGGTAAAGGCACTTGATAAATTGTCAAGCCCTATAGAAAAGTAAATTGATATTATTTTTTCTAATTCTTTTATCAGTCATGCAATCATTCAAAAGCTTAGTATTCTTAATGAGATAACCTCAAATTAAAATTATTAAATCTCTGTGGTAGCAGCTATTCAAACCTGGGAAAGTATGATGGTAGTAGTTATTAGTCTAACATACTTGCTGCTTTAATAACTCAAGTTAATTTCTTAACATTATAATGTGCATTTAAAAACATTTCACTGAAAGTGCTTTTAAGAATCTCAAATGCTTCCTCTTCTAAAAAGTGATTCACGAGATAATGTTTGGCCATGCTTGTTGCCCCACTAAAATATTCCTAAAAACAAATAATATACTTTGTGTACCTTATAAAATAATAGAAAAGAAAAAGAAGACTGAAGAAGAAAATCAACACCATGCCTCTTTATTAAAAATGCACACTTTGTTCTATTTTATAAGTATGTTAGATACAGATGGTACAAAAGACTGAAGTTTATTTCATATGCGGGATATCATCTAGAAATTTGTTTTTTGAATGGATTCCTACTATGCTATGGCATTTTCTAACTTGGGGAAGGGTGAATGAGGAGTCCTCTCTTGCCCCCAAAAATATGCCCCCCACCACCAATTGCGTTCATATACCTGTCACATGAGAATGTTGAAAATGCACCATTACTTATGAGTGTTAGTTTATTTTACGTGAAAATATCAGACCACAGTCCTTTAGAGAACACTCGGTGCTGTTGTGGGGCTTATTTAGGTTTTCATTTGCTGGAACGGACACAGGTCTGGAGTAATATCGCCTTTGGCAGAACATCCTGAACTGCATTTAATAGGAGTCACATTCTCACTTCTCAGCTGGAAGATTACATGAGCAAGATCTGAAGGAACTGAAAAGGCCGTCCTTTACCAAGCCTATCTTATACCATTACGTTTTACAGCCAATATCTCCTTTATGACACTAAGTGGAACAAAGGCAATCGGTTCCAAAGAGACTCTGAGTTTGCCCTTTGCTTAAGCGTGTGATAATAGTAATGGCTGGCTGGGGGCATCTTTGTGTTTCTGACAGTGGGTTGCTAATGTTGTCAACTTAAGCCAGCTTGGCCCATAATTTCACTTTTAAGATGGGCAGATTTTTCCTTCATGTTTCTAAGATGGGCTAGTAAACTGTGTACATTTAAAAATCCTTCTGTACTACAAATGAAACCTAAATGGGAGGTCTTTGGAACTGCAAATTATAACTGAGTATAAAATGTATTTGGCATTAAAGCCCAATGCAGCTAGGAACCATCCACCTAATTTGTGTTTTTATTTGGATAATTATAATCAGGTTTCAGCCTGGTCATCAATCTGTCCTGAAACTCTGAGAGTAGAGAGAATAATATGATACTATATGAATGCTGACTGTCATTTTTATATATTAGACATCTATGGACTATTTGCAGAAATACACTAACGAAATCTCCCCAAGAAGTTCAATCTGTGAATTTACAGGTTTTACAATATGGCTGCAAAATTAACATTTACAATGGAAAGCAGTCAGTTGTATTCGCAGAGATAACACATGGCAAAACATACACACGAGCTTATCATCATAATCATGCCCTTGTCCAGCTCTCCAAAATTAAAACAGAACCAGAAGAAAGCAGAAAGCCTATTCAATACACTCACATAACACACATAAAACAAGAAATAAAGACAACAGGAGAAAATATCAAATGAGAAAAGCAGCAAAAAGTGAGCTCAGAAAAATTGCCAGTATCAAAACAACAATAAGAGTGTTTCTATAAACCTGATCGTGAGCAGCATTTCTAAAGCCCCTTCTGACCTGCTTTCATCCTCCAGAAGTGTTATTTTCATGAGTCACCAAGTTGGTTCAAATGCATGATCCCAGAGCCTGAAACTAATTTCCTTCCTCCTATATAAGAACATAAAATCCTTACAATCTTGGTAATAGAAAGATATCATTTTTCCCGAGGTCCCAGCTACCACCATCTCTCCTCTTTTTGACAAAGGGGTGCCCACGTGTCCTCCCCTGCTTCTCTCCAGCTCAGCTCTCTCGGTAGTGCTCCTGATCTGCTCAAAATGCCAACCAAGTTAGTCTCCTTGCTCTGCCAGTTTTTCATTGGCTTCCCAAGAAAAGTCCAGGGCTGATGGCCTTCAAGGCTCTTTGTGGTCTAGTGAAGTCAGTGCTCTAGCTTGAGCCCTGGGGGCTTTCTCTCTGGTCCTTGAGCACTCAGTTCTTCTGCTTGGGACCATTGCTCACGCTATTGCTAGCTGAGAATCTCCTCTTCTCAGCCTGTAATTTCCACTCTAGTTAACTTCAGCTGAATCCTGTCTTCTCCCAGAGAGCCTTTCTTGACCCCCCAAACCTGGACCTGATCCTCATCACATGCTCTCAAAGCAATCAATGTCATTTTCCCTCACTAGACTTCACACATGTTGAATCATATGTCCATTGGCACATTTACATGATAAACTTCTATTCCCCCAACAGCCTGTGATGTCCACAAAGACCAAGGCTACACAGGTATTTTCTAATCAGGGCAGCCTCAGTGCCTAGCACAATGCCTGGCATACAGTTGGCTACAAGAAATAGTTGATGAATGAATACTGAAGGAGGCCAGGTTATACTATATACGTATAAGCTAGACAGGTTGAGACAGTAACACTCTTCTCTCATTGAGAACGCAGGATGGTACGTGATCTCCTGTACTGGTGTAACCTCTAACTGCTGTCATTTGTATCCCAGAGAGCCTCCTAAGTCCACAGCGAGGCTGCAACCATACCAAGTCACAAAAATCTCCTTGTAGACATTCTTCCTTTGCCTCACTGAAGGTCACATGGGGGATGCAGCTTTGACATTCTCTGTAACTGATAGCATCACAGCATAAAAGAGTCCCCTCCGACACCAAGACTGTCTGCTTAACAACTGGTGATGGTACACCGTGCTCTCTCTTCGCTTTATGACCCAAGAATTTTTAAATGAAGCTTTCATAACAAGGATGTAATGGAAGGCATGGTACTTTGCTGGGTATCCAGGCTGATTTTACATGTTTGCCTGACAGAAAACCCTGTGCGACATTTCATCATTTATAAAGCCAGAGAGAAGATTATGATGTTGCTGCTCTGGAAGATAAAGGCACAGAAGGTAGATTACCATTCTGCATGGCACAGTCGGCCTGTGGATACAACTGCTCCTTTGCGGCAGGTCGCAGCCTTCCTGATGTGGGAATGTCTGCAAGTGCCTCTTGGCAGAACACAGCCAGGCATGAGCAGAACTGCTTCTGGGCTTCCAAAAAGTTTCAGCAGCAGCTGAGGGGTCCATCAGCCTCCCTCCTCTCCCCAGTCTCATAAGACAAGCATCTTTCCTGGTCCAGTGCAGAAATAAATTCTCAGCATAGGACCTGGATAGCCTCAGTGGGGATGTTGGACTAGAAGAAACCTGGCTCTGGGTACTGAGCAACCCAGCAGGTGCTGCCAGAGCCTGGAACATCCTAGCACAGAATATCCAAAATCTTTTACTGAAGCAATGGGACCAGGGGAGCTGCATGGCAATAACCATCAAAAACCAATTTGTATGAGCTTGAAGTGAGATTCCATAGGTACTCAACAGAATGTCTGGAGGCAGACTAGTGGAAAACACAACGCTCTCACGACCACAGCACCATCCAAATTTCAGGAGAGAGTGACCTGCAGAAGAAGTGGTTCCAAAGTATAAGATCTCCACTGAAAAAAAGACTTTTCCTCAAAGTCCTAATTGTCTTAGGTCCTAAGTATTGTCACAAGGGCACCCCACCAAGGGATGACCAGACATATACCGGAGTGGCTGACCCTACCCTAGATTCACACTCCTTGGAAGAAAAAGGGGGTAGGGAGTTTCCAGGAGGGTAGGAGGCAGCCTAATGTTGAGGTTCAGAAGAGGGAAAGAGCCTCCAGAGTAAGAAAGACATGGCTTCAAATCCTACCATTTTCTAGTTGAGTGGCCTTGGGCAAATCATTGAATATCTCTGTTCCTTGGTTTCATTTGTCAGTTGGGGATAGAAGTTCCTACTTTACAGGTTTGAGGCATCAAAGCAGATAATGGATATGAACTGGCACACAGAAACAAAGTTTTCTTCCTGAATATTACTGGTAATAGGAGAAGCAGGAGGAAAAGGAAGAGAGAAGGTAAGAACTTGCCCTTCCTCTCTCACCAGAAGTGGGAATTTGTAGCAAAACTAATTTATTCCGAAGTGCTTGGAAAAAAAGCGGTCTCTCTTCCCTCCAACTCTCTACCCCCAGCTACCTCTCCCCAAGGTAAGGATAGGTCCATCTTAATGCAGGGCCACTCAAAGGAAAAGCAAGCTCAGCCCTTTCCTCTGGGGCTAGCTTCCCAGGCAACAGCCCGAGGGGATGATCTTACTTCCAAGCCTCCAGTATATGCAGGTCCATGGGCCAACCATGCACCTGCTCCTAATCCCCTGTACCTGAATTGATAGGCCAGGCAGGTCTTGTTCCACATGCTCATCTCCAAGGGAGGAAGCATGAAGACATATACCATCCTCTGGTGTCAGTCATATCCTCCAATTCACCTTATGAGCAAATCTCATACCTGGGTTTCTTTTGGCTCCAATGAGGTGGGACAAATGACCATGCTCCCCTCCACCTGTGAGATTACTACTACTTTTTATAGTAAACCAAGGTGGGGAAACCAACAGACAATGGCACTTCTGATCACTTTGCTTCCTGCCGTTCACTATAAAATGAGAAGAGAATTCAAGTTGGACTGGTGTGACTTTGGGAAGTGAAGGGCAGGAGGATCATGAATCTCAGGAGTTGAGAACACGCCCTTTAAGAAAACTAGAGTCCCCAGAGTATGGCCTAAATGAATCATCAACCACCTAAGCAGCAAGCTGGGGTGATAGGAGCTGGGGTGGAGGGCAATTAAGGGAGCCCAAGGGATCTCTGATGAGCTCTGCTAGTTCTCAACCTGTGTGCACTATTTAGAATCACGCAATCAGCTATTAAAAATACTGATGTTCAGGCCATCTCCTGGACCAATTACATCTAAATCTCAGGGGTGGAACCTGAGCATCGGTATTATTTAAAGCTTGCTCAGTGATTCCAGTGTGCGCCATGATTGAGGAAAGTTGTTTTACACTTTCTCGGCCCACTGAGTTTGGAGAGGAAGAAACAGAAAATAGTAACACATCACAAACCTGTTAGGTGAGAATACCTTTCCTCTCTCACACGTAGGTTAACGACCCTTCCCACCGCACAACTGTTGTACATGGTAACTCATGTTCATCACTACACATATGACAGGCACATACTATTGTTTAAATTATAATGAGAGCTAGTATTTACTGAGGACTTACTACATACCAGTCACATGTCGATTTTACCTGTATTAACTAATACAAACCTCACAATTACCCTCCAAGGTAGGTCTCTTATTACTGGTCCTATTTTCCAAATAAGGAAACTGAGGCACGGAAAGGTTAAGTGGACTTGACTGAATTTTACTCCTACTAATGGGCAGAACTGAGATGTAATTGAGCAATCTGGATTTAGAGTCCATATTCTTCATCAAGCTGACTCTCAAGTAATGTCTTATTTTCATTCATTATCTCTCTGTGATAGGCATTAAGGATATTAACTCCAAACAAGCAAAGGTCCTTGTGTTTTTCTTTTCTTTTTTTTTTTTTTTTCAGATGGAGTCTTGCTCTGTTGCCCAGGTTGGAGTGCAGTGGCACAATCTTGGCTCACTGAAACCTCTGCCTCCCGGGTTCAAGCGATTCTCCTGCCTCAGCCTCCCGAGTAGCAGAGATTACAGGTGCCCGCCACCATGCCCGGCTAAATTTTGTATTTTTAGTAGAGATGGGGTTTCACCATGCTGGCCGGGCTGGTCACGAACTCATGACCGCAGGCGACCCACCTGCCTTGGCCTCCCAAAGTGCTGGGATTACAGGCATGAGCCGCTGCACCAGGCCGGTCCTTGTCTTAAGGAGTTTACAGAGTGTGTGAGTGTGTGTGTGTGTGTGTGTGTGTGTGTGTGTGTGTGTGTGTGTGTGTGTGTGTGTGTGTGTGTGTGTGTGTGTGTGTGTGTGTGTGTGTGTGTGTGTGTGTGTGTGTGTGTGTGTGTGTGTGTGTGTTACCCCATGTATAAGGGGTAACCTCCCTAATGATAGGGACCATGTTTTATTCAGTTCTCTAAACAGCAGCTGAACCACCATATACGGGACACCATAGTGATTCCATAACATTGCAAAGGAAATGAACAAAGAAGGCAAAAGAAGGAACACAAGAGAGAAGGTAGGTGGGATGCTGTATGGGGGTGATCTCGTCCCTTTAGACCATGCGGAACTGAAGAGTCAAAACTGCCCCACGTAGAAGACAATAACATCTCCCACTCAATTCCCACCTCCCCTCCACAGCATACACTGGGACTAATGAAATAAATTGCCAGAACAGGTAATAATTCCCATGCCCTACTATTCTAAAATCTCCAACGATCACATCCTATTGCTGGCATTGTCTCTAACCAAGTAGACACTAATTAGGAAGCTCACAGGAAAGGATACATTTCCAGCACAGATAGGGCCACATAAAGGATCCCTGTTTTACGACTTTGACCCTGGAGAGGAACTCACTACTAGGAATTAAGCAGTTCCTTGGGGTCCAGGGGAAAATCTTATGGGGCCCTTTTACCTTCTAATGGCCTCACCACCATCTGGAGGCATCTAGTTCCATATCAATATGTTACTTGTCTCTCTCTCAGCCGACTTGGCTGCTCCAATTAAATATCTGTTTATCATCCAAGGTGTTAAGACTAATTACTTTAGCTCCTCTTTAAAGTAGTAAGACAGACATACAGATGCTCCTTGAGGAAATTTGAATTTGGTTACCTCCTCCTGAATTACTGAGTTATAGCACCAATAACAACTAGTTAAGACTTTGTCTCACAGCCAACTGCAATCAGATCTGAAGCACCCTCCACCAACATGCAAGTAGGCTAGGGGGATGTGTATATTTGACATACTGAAGCAATGTATGTCCTGGGACAGACTTCACGGTATGGGGACGTAATGGTTCAAAGTATTTCCTTTTATTTTGGCATTTTTAACCCTAGTCGTTGCTAATTATCATCAACATTGTTATTTTAACTATTTTTATCATCAAAATGTTTTTTGGGTCAAAGACCTCTCCACAGTACTTTCATAGACATTATCTCATTTGAAGTTCACAGCAAATCAATCAGATATTGGTATTTCTATTTTATGGACAAAGGGATTGAAGTGGCAAGGGATTAAATAGATTTGTCCAAAGGAACAAGCCAGTAAGTGGCAAGTTGGAATTTATACATAGACACCTCACTCCAACACCTCAGACATGGATTTCAGAGTCAACGGGACTCTTAGCATCTGGGGAAGGTTCTAGAATCAGAATCTCCTTCTCAGAGGGCTGTTATGAGCATGAAATGGGATAATGCACATAGAATGCTTGGCAGAATTATAAGAGGCGCTGACACATGAGCAGAGTCCATAAATATCACCTACTGTTATTTTTACTATTGTTAATATTCAAAGAGAGTCAGACACTGAAAGTCTCTTTTCAGAAGACTTGGGATTTTACCTGTCTGACCTGTTTTAGTGGGATGAGGACATTTTTCACTTACAAAATTCAAAATAGAGAGAAACCACAAAACTTTGGTCTGACAGCCATTAAAAAGGGTGGCGGGGGAGTAGCTGAGCTACTAAGTTCAGATATGACCCTAAACATTCATCTCTTTTCCTAAAAGACTTAGGTATTGGCTTTGTGTTAGTTAGCTGCTTGCATTTCTGAAGCATCTGGCACTAAACCCTATAATTGGTTCAGTTTAAAAAAAAAAACTAGAACTAGTGTCTGGCAGCCACCTTTGAAGAGTGCGTAAAAATAGAAATAATTCACTGCAACCTCATTAGAATGGTGTTCAGGGATGCCAAGCTACCAGGGAATACGCTGCACAGTGTTGAGTAAGACCTCAGTAATATGGATGGAGAAGTCCCTGGAAGTGGATTATCCAAGAGTCAGAATTGAGTAGTTTCATATACAGAACACTTTATTATATGTGGTGCAAACAAACTACTGATAGTGTAATTTTAGAAGTATCTCTCACCAAATCCGTTTGTGTGAACACATAAGAGTCCTCTGTTATAACCAAAGGGCTACATTAAATGAATATACCCACATAAAATGGGTTGACAGTGGCCAGTTGATATATGCAGTAAGCAACTCCTCCCATTGCAATTTTATTTACAGTCCTGATGTGTCTAATAAAATGCCTTCTTAAAAATGCATAAGTAATTCTTGGCTTACATCAACTTTGGACAAATCCAAATTCTAAATACGCAAGACCTAAATTAGTTAGCTCTCTTATATCATTTTTATACAGCTACCTAGGAATTTGCACACACACAAAAAATCATACAACTTAATACATACTCAGAGAACACAATGAGCCAAGAAAAATAGAATTTGCTGTACCAGTGTGTCGAGGTGAGTCAATGCACAGGTATGCTCACAGCTCCCAACAGACCCCAAACGGGGATTTGATGCTAAAAATTTTCTCAAAAGACACCTGTACAATCATAATAAAGAGATGATATGAGCACCAACTACTGTGTCTTTTACTATATCACATTGAGATTCTGACCTATGGCAAGTTAAAAGGCAGGAAGGATAAAATATTTCTATTATGGACGTTCTTGCAATAGACCGTTTCCTAATCCTTTACAAACCACAGGAGTTGCATTCTTGAAAAATATCACAATCAGCAAAACAGTGTTACCAGGATCAAGATGTTAACAGAAAAAGAACATGGGGAAAATCATAAAAAGTCTCACATGGATAAATAAAATTAAGTTTCTTCCAAGTTTGCCATCACATCATGTAAAAATGGTTGAATGTATTTCCATAAAATCAGAAAGATCTGTGCAGACTGGTCTGTCTTAAAATATAATCTATGTGATGTACATGACATCTGCTTTGGGAATGTGGGTCACAGGGACACTCAAGAGACAGGCAGGCATTATCCAGAAAAGACAAAGAACAAAAGTTCTGGGCTTCAGATGGGTTCAGACATATCATAAATCTTAAGATGCTGTAGATAGAGAAAACAGTAGCTTCAGTGTAAACCCTGAACAACAAAATCAAAAGAGAATTGTAAAGTTCTTCTCAAATGGGCACAGGTGAGTAGCATCTGGATGCATACCGTTAAAGATGGTTAATAATCCTGGCCCTCAATGCCTAGATGGCCAGATAGTAAAAAGATTTTGCAAGAGACAACAGTAACCCTCTAAAATAAGCCAGCGTTAATCATTTTAAAATCCTGTCCTGGGAAAATCCTTCTATAATGCTAAGGAAACTGTGTAGTGCTGTAATTTACAGAAGCAGGTTCTCCTACAAACTCTGCAAGGGAGTTTCATTGATCTTCCTACAAGTTTTTTTAACTAGCTCTCGCTGATTTCAAGTTCAAAAGCATTTGTACATGCTCTTACCTTCTTACCTCTGTTTACTTTTCTACATCTAAGTCAATGTTCTATTAAATTGGTGCTTGTTTCGAAAATCACTGCAGTGTCTAGAAACAAATACCCATGTGGGTGCTTTAATTTAACAGGGCAGAGGTAAACCTAGGATATGTAGGAATAGGGCAGATTTAAATATTTTGGCATGAAAGTTTTGCACCTTATGTTGGAATCCCAGTTGTCCAAGTCTTGGTTAGCCAGGGACTATTGGAGTTCTTAGGACTGGGATTATTAGTTATTCTTATGGCCTTTGGTCTGCAGAAAATAAACCCAAATAGCCTTAACTGACCCCCTCTACTGAGATGAAGATATTCTGGTATCTTCAGTCACTTAGTTAGTTGATGACCATAAAGCAGAGTTTCTTGACCTCAGCCAGCATAGACATTTTGGGCTGCTAACTGTTGGTTGTGGAGGACTCTCCTGTGCACTGCAGGATGTTCAGCAGCATCCCTGGGCACTATCCGTGAGATGCCAGCAGTGCCTCTGCCGTGACACACCTAAAATGTTTCCAGACATGGCCACATTGCCTGTAGGGCAAAACCCCCATTCCCTCCCTCTCCACTTCAGAACTGCCGCCATTAAAAAATTAATACATTCAATTCAAAGTTCAAATCTTTACCCCATTCACTCACACTATGCTTACATAACCACAGCATTTATTCTATACTCCTTATAGCCTTTTTATAAAAGGGAGGAAACTAAAGCAAAAAGTTGTCATCAAATCTATAAAATAATTATAGACACACAGCCTAAGATAATTTAGGATCGAAGGTTTTAACTATGGAAAAAAAGAAGAACATAATTTTAAGTTACAAGAAAATACCTCTTCAGCTATCAGCAAAACTGAGAGGCCTGAACACAATTACATGCAGATGACAATAACTGGGACCAATAATATATACTTCTCCCTCTATCCTCTTCAACAGAAAACCCAACTTTTCCCATTCAGTTCTTCACTGAGAGAATAGACCCTGGAGATATACGGCTGCCATTGAAATGCTGGCTCCAACACTTACTGGCCTGTGTAATTTTGAGTAATTTATACTGAAAAAAGCTCCATGTCTCAGCTTCCACATCTATAAAATGGAGGTAATAATACCTTGAGGGGTCCCAGTGAAGATTAAGTGAGATACTGTATAGTAGTTGTCATTAGCATTTTACATGAGTTAAGTCCTCAGCAAATGTTAACTTTTATTAGTGGTGTTTGTATTCTATTTAGAAACATCTTGCAACTAATTTATCTGGGGGAGGAGAGAGAGGTAAGAACGGTTGTGAATATAAAGTGCTTTATGTCAGGAGTTCTCCCGATAAATATAATCAGCTAAAGCATCCTACTAGGTCATATTCCAGGAAGACCAAATCTAGGAAAAAACAAAGTTGCTGGATTGGGAGTCACACAACTCAAATTCTTGGCTTGGCAGACTGCAAACAGCTAGGGGACCACGGTCAATCACTTAACCTTTCATAGGGTCAGGCCTGTCATCTGTCATAGTAAGGTTACTACAGAGTGCCTAAGATCTTCTCTGAGTTTATGAAAATCAGATTCTGTGACTTACATTAAAACTAATGGCCAATACAATTTTAAACTATCATTCAATGACGTACAAAAGCAAAGCACTTGGTAATGTCCTTGAAGTGCAATGATTTAATTAAAATAGATTTTCACATGGTCACATTCAAAGAATTCAGTCTCTTAATTATGTAATGCTTCGCCAATAATTAAATAGTCCTCTGTAATGTCCACTAAGAGGAAATTTGAATTACAGGCCATTTGCAGACAGGAGATGTGCTGAAAACACCTGATAGGCTATAAATTCAATGTTGTACATCCACAAATCTATTCCAAAATTGCAAATGAACATTAAGAATGACTCTGGCCTTCACTTAATGGTAAGTCCTATGAAATCAATTAGCTGTTAAAATAGTTTAATTGGAACATATGTATTTTAATTTTTGTGTGTGGATTAAAAAAAGTCTTCTTAATCAACCCAAAACATTCTGAAATTGCACTTCTAGGTAATGTAGTGAAAGAATTGAACTTATATCTGGATAAAACCAAGGATGTGGAAAATGTCAGAAGGACGATATTCAAACAGCAGCAACTGGAAAGGAATAAATAAGGAATCATATTAGTTTACCACCATTATCTTGTAAAGCAGTCTAAGAAGGAAGTTCTAAATAACCTACCACCATTCTCCAACACAAACTCAATTTTCTCAGACCCAAAAATAGTTATTGTTTTTTGCGGGGGGGTCGGGGGTGAGGGTGGGAATTTGGCAGATGGGTAAAATTACTAATTTATCCCTTCTCTCTCTCTCTCCAGAGTTAAAGGACCTTGTCTCACACTGCCATCAGAACCATGAAAAGAAAAAAAAATTAAAACCGTAACACTATAGAAAATTTATTATTCATCAAAAAAAGAAAAAGACTCTTTTGGGATAGTTAAAAAGAATAAAAAGATCAATATAGGTCACCATAAATAAAAGGAATGAATTATACTTTAATAGTGGTGTTCTGCTTTATACTAGAACAGAAGAAAAATGGAGAAAGAAGAGTCTAATTCTAAAATTTACAAGTAGAAACTTCATACTCTCAAAATGAAATATTTATCATTTAAAAAATACACATAAGATATAATTCTTGCATTATTCTCTTCAGATTTTATCTGCCTGACTTGATCTGTCCTCCCCTAGCTCCCAATGATAAAATGAAGCTATTTTTGAAGAAAGAATTTTAAGGCCCTTCTGAAAACTTACTGTCCCTCAATTACTTTGGGGGCAGGACACAATTCTGAGGATACCTCATGATTTCCATGGAGCGTGGCACAGAGAAGGTGCTTAACAAATATTGCAGAGTGAACAAATGAGTTAGCAAATGAATGCAAGAATGAATACATAAGCAAGAAAATCTTACATTCTGTTTGCTTAGAAAATCTGAAGGAGAAAGGGGGGAAAGAGGCAGAAAAACATAGACATGTAAAGAATAGCAAGAGCAAGAAAAAGTAAAGAGATGCACTAAAACACACAGAAGCTAACTCATCAACTATCACAGAGGAACCCTAGTAAAGAAAAATGCAAGAAAGAGGCAGAGACAATGGGAAAGAAAATTAGCAAAATGATCCAAAAAACCTTCTTCACTCATCACTTAGTGAGATAAACGCATTTTGGTGGAAAACCTTATAAAGATACATCCAGATACTCTTTATAGTAAAACACTCCTTTAAGGCCTCTGAACGCACTACGGAATGGAGATGCATCCCTTTAATATGTTTGACCCAATGGAGCCCCAGGGAAGAGAGTTACCATCCTCAATGAATCGTTACACAGTCTTCATGTTCAATGTCCTTGACCAGCTCAAGAATCTTACACTTCTGACACAAACAGCATCCTTTCTGGGTGAAGCTTACACAGCCACCTAGATATATGCTTTTCAAAAACCCAAATAATTAATAATGTGATAAAACACAGAGGTTTCCTTTAACTCAGTTTTACTTAGTATATATTTACCGAGCAATAACTGAGGTAAAGGCACTACTGTGAGGGCTAGGGAAAGGTGGGTGGGTGGTATACAAAAAGAAGAGGAACTAGACACAGACTTCAACTTCAGAGAGTTTATACTCTAGTAGTCTCAGGTTCTACCCCCTAATGCCTATTTTTTATAATTTGTAGCTAATAAGCTATTAGGCTGTCCCTTTCCAATCTAGACAATGGAGCCTAAATGTGTTTCCATGAAATTCAGCTAAGTATTTACACAATCAAGCCACAGTTTTATCCGTGTGCAAGAGACATAATGATGAATGAAGACTCTCAAGCCTCAACGATCTCACACTATCAAGGCAGAAGAAAGCAAGTAAAATAACAGCTTTAATACAAGATGGAATGCTACAAGTCAGAGCGGGTCAAAGGAAGGACAGATCATATCTACCTATGGTGGGGAAGGCGGGGGAAGGTGAAATGCAGGGAAGTGGAGAGAAAGGCTTCCTCGCCAGCCCTGGATGGATGAGTCATCAAGAACTCCTCCTGCCTTCTCAATGTCTATAAATAATCCCAGGTGCTGCATTTCATTTAATTACTAAGCCTCTCCAGATAGAGAAAAATAATTAAGCAGTCTGTAACACCGACACGATATAAAGAATGGGTTAGCAACTTGCAAAGCATTTGAGTTCTGAAGTTTCCTCTCCACTATTAAAGAAGGGCAGAAATGAAAAGGGGGCAAATGACTCTACAGACCCGAGGGAAAAACCAAAGGACTACAGTCATATTCTGGGTAGAATTTAAATAAAAATGAAAAAATACTGGTACAAAGGAAGGCAGCTCAACTCTCCCAGTAGAAGCAGAACATTAAATGAGGAAACTGCACTAGAGTTGGTGATGACAGTTTGTCAAAAAGAAATAGTTTAAGAATGATGAATAAATCAGATGCAATTCACTTATTTCTTAAATGTATTCAGAAATATACCTATTGACTAGATCTCTGGATACAGACATGACAATAATTTTATAACTTTGTTTCTGATGCAAAGATTCAGAACTGACCACAGCCATAAAGGAGGCTGGAAACAATGTCACACAAGAAACGTTTCTTAATGTTGACGCTCTTGAAGAATCATGCATTTATGATTCCAAAGTTCAATGGAATTAGTGAAATATAAATGAAATTTCAAGCGTTCATATGACAATGGCAACTGGGTAATGAAATGAATGAGATGTTCCCCTCAAGATAATAAATTCAATAACAATATACTTCATGAAAAAAACACAATTAATCAAAGATAAAGAACAGGAATACCAAACTTATATGGGCATCTGACTGAAATCCATTAAGAAGGTTGCATGGTTAAAAGACACTTCGGTCCTAGTGAGAAGGTAGGTGAAAGCATTTAATGGTGAAGAAACAGAGGGAAGCCAAGGGAAAAACACCAGAACCCAATTCTGAGGGTGACGATAAAAGATTCTTGGCCTCAAAAGAATAGGACTACTTAAAGATAAGGTCGTTCTGAGTATTGGGTACTCTCTCTTCTACCAACTTAAAAAGAAACCAATGAAATCGTTCTGTGAATTACAGTTTTTTAAAAGCAAAGTATCCTTCTACAAATTGCCTAATCATTCCACTGATTCTATTTCATGTAAACCTGGGTTTTTATATTTATTTGTTTCACCAGATAAAGCATGTAGGGTATTATCAGAATCATACAATATTTTGAAACAGCATTTTAGGTTGCTGCAAAAGTAATTGCAGTTTTTGCCTTTAAAAGTAATGGCAAAGCCGGGCACGGTGGCTCATGCCTGTAATCCTAGCTCTTAGGGAGGCAGAGGCAGGAGGATAGCTTGAGCCCAGGAGTTCAAGACCTGCCTGAGCAATACAGTGAGACCCCGTTCTCCACAAAAAGGAAGAAAAGAAAAAAAAAAAAGTAATGGCAAAAACCGCGATTACTATTGCACCAACCAAATAATAACTTCTGATATTTTATATTTTCACAGGCATTCAAATTAGGTTGACAGTAGAGAACAGAAGTTTTACTTTAACAAATAAAAAATAATTATTTTAGTTTTTGCACTTACATAAATTAATTAAACAAGTATTTATTCTCTTGAGTGTTTTAACAACAAATTCCTCTATCCCTTGACAATATTTTTATTTTAAATTTATGTTTTAAATCTTTTAAAAGCAAACTTTACTTTTACTTGTTCCCCTATGCTTTCGATAGGGAACAAACCCAAAGGTGATCTGCGTGATCTAGAAAAAGGTGATCCTTCCTCCAGACACATTACTACCTTGTGCTGGAAAATTATAATATTACACTTAACCAGTGGCTACAAAGGGAGCACACCTTCTAGAGCTGTCTGGGCCAAGATGTGGCTGCCCTGATTCACCGTCTTCCACACATGGAGGTGGTTCTTCCTTCCTTCACTTGTGCTCAAGGGTAGACCTGGCTCACCATCTTTCAGCACTGAGACTGACCCTCAACTCCTATCTGTTACCAAAATATATCAGTTGCCCTTCAGAGTTACTGGGGTCCAGGCCAGGCATCATTATCTTAAGATCACGTTGATGTGAACACATGAATAAGACTGCTTGATGATTTTGTTGCAATGGGAATGCACACTCCCTCCAAAGCAGCCACTAGACAGATCTCGATTACTGCTACATCATCAAGACATTTTGCGTAAAACCTTCCATATTTAACTGAAGAAAACAATCATAAACACTGTGTAGATTCAACAAATCATGCCTGTGAGCCACAATAGGGCAAAGTGCAAGTAATCCCTACTCTAGGCCAATGTAAGGGTTCACCGGACAACCAGATGTCTGCTAGGTTTGTGCCTATTTTGGTGCTTTTGGGGGACAACATTATGAACTTCATCATATCTAAGCACAGCAGAGGCAGAGAGAAAGCCAAAATTACCAGGAATAATGAGCACATGTTGAGAACAAAAAAAGAAGCATGGATAGTGAAAAATTGAAATGGTAAAAAAAATTATTCTAGTACATGAAGTAAATCAGCATCCGGACTACTGTTATCTCTGCAGAACTTGGCCTTGCCTAGGCCTGGGCTTTTGGGTCATTCTCTTTGTGTCACTCTGAATAATGAATATGTGGGTTTATAAGCACCAAGTCAGAGTATAGCCTTTTTACAAGTAGAGGAGTTCAACTCTTTTTGGCCGTTATTTGTGGGACCATGATAGTGAGGTTCTAGTGCACAGGAGAAGATTGTGTTTATTATGCTTAACATAGCAACTAGTACCACTCCTGGCATCGAATAGATGTTGAATAGATAGATGACAAACCCTTCTTCAATACTAAAATGTAAGATGCCAGGTTTGAATTTGGAAATATACACCAAGATTTCTCTATTTGGGGAAGACATATCAAACTCTCAAATTTATCATTCTTATAGAGAGCAAAAAAATCAAAAAATGAGATCTAACTAGAATGCCAAATTCAAGTAACAATTGTTTTTATTTGCATTGCATGACATACTGAGAATTCAAGCATATAAGCACATGTGTGCTTACAAGAAAGACAAAGGGGCCGGGCACAGTGGCTGATGCCTATAATCCCAGCACTTTAGAAGGCTGAGGCAGGAGGATCACTTGAGCCCAGGAGTTCCAGACTAGGCTGGGCCACAAAGCAAGCCCTCATCTCTAAAAAAAAATAAGAAAATTAGCCAGACATGGTGGCCTGCACCGGTAGCCCCAGCTACTCGAGAGGCTGTTGCAGGAGGATCCCCTTGAACCCAGGAGTTGGAGGCTGTAGCGAGCCATAATTGCACCACTACACTTCCGCCTGGGCAACAGGGAGACTTGTATCTAAATAAATAAATAAGAAAGACAAAGGAAGCAGCTTAATACAGCTGCTATCTATGTAAAATTATGTTCTTTTTTTTTTTTTTTGAGACGGAGTCTCACTCTGTCGCCCAGGCTGCAGTGCAGTGGCGCAATCTCGGCTCACTGCAAGCTCTGCCTCCCAGGTTCACGCCATTCTCCTGCCTCAGCCTCCGGAGTAGCTGGGACTACAGGCGCCTGCCACCACGCCCGGCTAATTTTTTGTATTTTTAGTAGAGATGGGGTTTCACCGTGTTAGCCAGGATGGTCTCAATCTCCTGACCTTGCGATCCACCCGCCTTGGCCTCCCAAAGTGCTGGGATTACAGGTGTGAGCCACCGTGCCCGGCCTCTAATTATGTTCTATTTTTTATCATCTGACCTCTAATTTGTGTCTATAGGATAGCAAGCCAAATTTAGAAAAGGACCTAACAAATGAAGTGCACATTAAATATCTTTATATGCAAACTAGTAGTCATGTCCTCGAAATACTTTAAAAATTCAAAACCTAGATTTCACAGTGAGGTATTTTGTTGATTTGCACACCAATGTGTCTTGCCTGCCTAAAATTCTAATTGGTCTTATATTTAACAAGAGTTTATAGAGCTGAAAAAAATAGAAAGTGTTTGGGTAGAGCATACTATAAACTAGTCCTTCCAGTGCTCATAAAAACATTAAAAAGTTTTTTTTAAATTTTAAGAAAGGTTCCCTATGAAATAGAATCTTGGAGGTCTGAGCACAGGTGGGCATGACAGAGAAGGAAGTGAGGGTGGATGTGATGGCAGGGCCACAGGAGCAGAGGTCCAGCTGCATGAAAAGCAGCATGCCAAGGGAATGATGACAGAAAACCAGGTGTTAGCCAGGCACGTGGGAACTGTTTAAGAGCTGTTTGTGTGGTCCCAGTGCTACCAAATGCAAACCAATCACAGTTAAAGAACAGAAGGGGGCTGGGTGTGGTGGCTCACACCTGTAATCCCAGAACTTTGGGAGGCCGGGGCAGGCGGATCACGTGAGGTTGAGAGTTTAACACCAGCCTGACCAACATGGAGAAATCTTGCCTCTACTAAAAATACCAAAAAAAAAAAAAAAAAAAAAATTAGCCGGGCATAGTAGCACATGCCTATAATCCCAGCTACTCAGGAGGCTGAGGCAGAAGAATCGCCTGAACCCGGGAGGCGGAGGTTATGGTGAGCTGAGATCGCACCACTGCACTCCAGCCTGGGCATAACAAGAGCGAAACTCCATCTCAAAAAAAAAAAAAAAGAACTGAAGGGGTCCAGACAGAACTCAAGTCATCTGCCAACAGGGCAGTGTCCAGAACATACTTCTGTTCATAAAAAGATAATATGTATACCATGGGGTCTCTATCCCACAGAAACATGGAGGGCTATAGATGCATACTATTTGGGAATTTCCAAGTGTCCGCCACGTTCCAGGAGCCATACTAGGAAGTCCTTTAATTACCACTACAACCTACATGATGTATTAGCTGTTCTCTCTACTTCACAGATAAGGATACTGAGATTGAAAAGTTTAAATAACTACATTACCATTACGCAGTAGAAATCGCGGAATTCAAAAGCAAGTATCTTGACTTCAGTGAATAAGCTCTTAAAACACTATGCTCTATTGTATTCATGAAAAGTAATCAGGAAAAAGAGATGTGTTGAAGAACAATGGGCAAATTAGGCCAATACACAGCATAAACAGACAACTTCCAGAATACTTGACTACGACCCACAGTAAGCAATACACATTATATCATGACCCAGCACACACCCAGTATGTTTACTGTGCATAAACAAATTCTATAAATACATTTACCTTACTATGTTTTACTGATATTTTCTGACTTATTTCCTATTCTATATTATTCTATGACACTGTTTTTAAAATGCTGATCAGAACTTACTGAAATAACTTCATGGCTCAACAGTAAGATAGAACCCACTGTTTGCAAACCAGTGCCATAATCACCAATGACAACCATTGTTCTTATTCTAGGTAGAATATCAAGCTTTTCAAATTTTCATATCTGATCTCTCACTTGAGCCCTCATCTCCCTTGAGAAAAGGGAGAAAGGTAGTTAAAAGGGAGAAAACTGTCACTTACGTGTCACCCATTGAAAAGGGTGGTGAAATTAACATAATCCAAACAAGAATGGCACCACCTCAATGACAAACTTGCTCAAAAAGGCAGATGTTAAAGACGTGTTGGAGAAGGCTCTTATGTCTTTAACATTTCTTTAGTTGTCAAAAAGACTTCATTTTCCAACAGAGACTCATTGGTGAAATGAACACCTTTATGTAGTCTCTAGGTCAACTTTAAGATGTCAGACAAGCTCTCCGGTCCGTGCCTCCAAGATGACAAAGAAAAGAAGGAACAACGGTGATGCCAAAAAGGGCCACAGCCATGTGCAGCCTATTCGCTGCACTAACTGTGCCCGATGCCTGCCCAAGGACAAGGCCATTAAGAAATTCGTCATTTGAAACATAGTGGAGGCCGCAGCAGTCAGGGACATTTCTGAAGCGAGCGTCTTCGATGCCTATGTGCTTCCCAAGCTGTATGTGAAGCTACATTGCTGTGTGAGCTGTGCAATTCACAGCAAAGTAGTCAGGAATCGATCTCGTGAAGCCCGCAAGGACTGAACACCCCCACCCCAATTTAGACCTGCGGGTGCTGCCCCACGTCCCCCACCAAAGCCCATGTAAGGAGCTGCGTTCTTAAAGACTGAAGACAGGCTATTCTCTGGAGAAAAATAAAATGGAAATTGTACTTAAAAAAAAAAAAGATGTCAGACAAATCACAGATGCCTACTACTCAGACTACCTTCCACGCTAAAAAGCACCAAGGTCTTCTACAGGCAAGTTGGTCAAGGCACTCACTGATCAACACTACTTTGATTTGACTTATTAAAAAGCCTGAACAGCATTATTTTATCGCAGGATGCAACGCTGGGATTCTAGGTGCAGAATCAACACTGAGTTATGAGTATTCATCAACATAATCATATTAAAAGAGAGGACGGAAAGATAAGAGTTCATAAATGTACCAACACAGAGATAGTTGCAACAAAAACTTCAGTTACTATGGGGATTTCTGAGAGGGAAAGACAGGGGGTCTCTTTTGAAAAGTGACTGATGCTATTTATTAACCTACTTGCAAGTAATGTCAAATTTTAAAGTTGCTCAAAAAAACCCCCCTTTTTTTTTATCAGTCTCTTAATATGCTGAAGGAACCTGTTCAAAATGCTTCAGCGGCGAAGTAACTTAGATGATAAATGTGTTCTTCAATCTGTGCACCAGTCAAGTAGCAATAAAATCAGAGTAATTCATGCAAAAATTTTCATTATGTTTCTAAACATACTTATTTACATTTTAAATCACACATTAGACAATATGAAATATCTTTCATTTGGACAGGTGTGAACCAGAAAACAGATGCATTCATTAAACATGGAACAATTCGGTGAATTAAAAAAAAATACTCAAAGAATTCTTTGGTTGAAGTACTTCAGCCACTGTTAACTTACTTGAAAAAATATAGCCATAGCTCCGATTATTCTGTTCTCAGAAATTGCGGTTTGAAAGCTGTCAAAGTCATCTGGATTGTAAAAGAAAATCTGCATCTGCAACAACAATTAAAAAAATGTATTAGGAAAATTTTCAAACATAAATAAAAAGTTGAGAGAATAGTACCATAAATGTATATTCCCCAGTTGCTAATAAGATTTTGCCAAATTTATTCACCTATCCATATTTTTCCTTTGCTAACTTTTTTTTTTTTTTTTTGAGATAAGGTCTCGCTCTGTTGCCCAGGCTGGACTGCAGTGACTCAATTTCAGCTCACTACAACCTCCGCCTCCCAGGTTCAAGCGATTCTCCTGCCTCAGCCGAGTAGCTGGGATTACAGGCAACTGCCATCATGCCCAGCTAATTTCTGTATTTTTGTAGAGATGGGCTTTCACCATGTTGGCCAGGCTGGTCTTGAACTCTTGACCTAAAGTGATCTGCCTGCTTTGGCCTCCCAAAGTGCTGGGATTATAGGCATGAGCCACCACACCTGGCCCTTTGCTAACATATTTTACAAGGAACCTAGACATCATGTCATTTTACCCCTAGATACATCAGAATGTATCCCATCTTTTCACATAACTACAGTACATTCATGCCACCCAAAATAAGTGAAACCAATGCCTTCTAGTTTTCTAATAGCCAGGTCATGGTGAAATTTCCCTATTAAGAAGCAAAATTTTAATGGAGTTAACCATCTTTTTGCAAAAAGCTAACCCACGCATTATTTTGCTTAATCCTCTTATCAAGCCCTGTAAAAAAAATTAGGGCAGAAATGACTACACTCAGCTATAGATGAGAAAATAGTGCTTCAGAAATTTGATGTTAATTTGCCTAATATTACACATCAGAGAGAATCCAAAATCCATGTGCTTTCATCCCAACCTTAAATATCTTCTCTTACATTTGGCTAGCATTATGGTTTTTTTTTTTTTTTTTTTTTTAAACAAACAAACAAACAAACTCACTCTCACTCTGTGACCGAGGCTGGAATGCAGTGGTGGCCATCACGGCTCACTGGGACCTCCATCTCCTAGACTCAATAGATCCTCCCACCTCAGCCTCCTGAGTAGCTGGGACTACCGGTGCATGCCACAATACCCAGCTAATTTGTGTATTTTCTGTAAGGACAGGGTTTTGCCTTGTTGTCCAGGCTGGTTTCAAACTCCTGGCCTCAAGCAGTCTGTATGCCTCAGCCTCCCAAAGCACTGGGATTACAAGTGTGAGCCAGCGGGCCTGACTAGAATTTCTTATTCAAAAAGCAGAACACAGGTAAGTTAACTCAGAATCATTACACAACTTTAATGCTTGCATACATTTTGACATTTAAAAAGATGCAGAAAACAGTCGGACGCAGTGGCTCACGCCTGTAATCCCAGCACTTTGGGAGGCCGTGGCGGGCGGATCACCTGAGGTCGGGAGTTCGAGACCAGGCTGACCAACGTGGAGAAACCCCGTTTCTTCTAAAAATACAAAATTAGCTAGGAATGGTGGTGCATTCCTGCAATCCCAGCTACTCGGGAGGCTGAGGCAGGAGAATCACTTGAACCTGGGAGGCGGGCGCTGTGGTGAGCCGAGGTCGTGCCATTGCACTCCAGCCTGGGCGACAAGAGCAAAACTCTGTCTCGAAAAAAAAGATGTAGAGAACAAAAATGAACCATTAGGTATCCCCAGAAGCCTCTACACTGATGAAAACGAAAACAAAAACAACAACAAAAAAACAGACCTGGGTTCCTATTCCAGCTTCCTTATTTACTTGCAAGCACCAGCTTTCTTAGGCATAAAGTCAAGTATTTCCACTTACTGGGGTAATTGTGAGGCTCAAATAAGTTAACATAGTATATAACATGAAGCACCATGATTAGACCTCATCGATGCTCAACAAATCACCATCATCATCACCATATATACATATATATTTTTTTCTAAGATAGGGGCTCATTTTGTCACCCAGGCTGGAGTGCAATGGCATGATCATGGCTCACTGCAGCCTTGACCTCCTGGGCTCAAGCGATCCTCCCACCTCGGCCTCCTAAGCAGCTGGGACTACGGGTATACACCACCATATTGGGCTAATTTATATATATATATATATATATATATATATATTTTAGAGGCAGGGTCTCACTAGGTTGCCCAGGCTGGTCTAGAACAACTGAGCTCAAGCAATCCGCCCACCCCGGCCTCCCAATGTGTTGAGATTACAGGCATGAACCACTGCATCTGGTCATTATCATCATCATCATCATCATCATCATCATCATCATATTTTAAGATTAACATTTGGCAAACATCTTCAAATTTCTAGTAAGAGTGTGATTCCACTGAATCATCTAGAATGATGGTACTCCTTACAGAAAACAGTATCTTCTATATAATTAGTTCTTTCATGACCTCTATTTCCCCACTTTTCCAAAAAGCACGATGCTATTTTCTGTAACAGACTGAACAACCACACCCCAGAGAGATTTAGAGATTTGACGTTGAACAATAAAGTCCCAGCAGGAAAAGCTAAATATAGGTCAAAGGTAAACAGAGTTCTGATGACTGAATTAACTCAAATGCTAAGAATACAACGGCATTTCTTTTGTGAAGAGGGCAATCAGGTAGCCCAAATCAGGACACTTCCTAGAAAAATTCGATACCTAAGTACACGGGAGAAAGATGGGTAGTTTTCTTTTGGAGAATTTTCTTTCTTAAAGATAATTCTTTTTCTTAAGACTGTAAATTCGCACCAATTCTGGCAGTTTCTTACAAATGTGTTGCCTTACGGTTTGGACAGCTTTAGACATCATGAATTTTTAGAGAAAAATCCATTCAATAAGGTGCAGATTAGAATGGTTTAATATTAGGTGAATTGCTTTGGGAACAATACTACTAACCCAAGAAAGAAACTTCACACAGGTGTATTCAGAGAATTACACTTCACTTTCTTTTTAAAACTCAGGCCCTCAAATTAAGTAGGTTCACAGAAGGCTTTCTTATACTTCAGGCCATGTGCAGGAGCAGCATTGTTTAATGCATCACCCGAATAGTGTGTGATACAAAATACTTTAAGACCTCTTCAAGGGCATTTTCATTTACAAGTGGGTAAAAAAATACATTTTTAGAAAATGTGTTTGGGTCACGGCTCCACCCATCTGGATAATAAAATGTCTCATAAAAAGGACAGTAGCTCAGGTCTGAAATATCTATTTTTCTTACTATTTTTCTCAAGTTGTAGCCTACTGAATTACGGTAATATTTGAAGTGTCTAAAATATAAGAATAAGTAGATGAGGTTTTGCTGAGTGAATTGGACTTGCGTGAATTGAAACATACTTTGTCAGCGGTGGTGATGTCCAAGTTTGGACAGAGGCTGGAAACTATTTTCCAAAAACATCTTTGGCAGGTGTTTGGGGTAGCTACCATCAATTTTACCCTCAAAATGAACTGTGCCCAGAGCCCTCCCTTCAACATTCTGGGTTCTAGATCCCAGAGCCCTCCCTTCAATATTCCCCAAAGTGTGTTCTTTCTAGTAATGTTAATCTAAAGTGATACTCACTCTACAGCAATCCTTCTGTGAAGAAACGTGCTGTACATAAGCTGAAGAAAAGATCTGGGGCCAGGTGCAGTGTGGCTCATGCATGTAACCCCAGCACTTTGGGAGGTCCAAGTGGGAGGACTGCTTGAGAACAGGAGTTTGAGGCCAGCCTGGGCAACACAGTGAGACCTCATCTCTACAAAAAATTAGCCAGGAGTGGTGAGTGTAGTCCCAGCTATTCAGGAGACTGAGGTGAGAAGATTGCTCCAACCCAGGAGGTTGAGGCTATTGAGGCTACTGATGGCTCCACTGCACTCCAGCCTGAGTGACAGAGCAAGATCCTGTCTCAAAAAAAAAAAAAAAGAAAAAAAAAAAAAAAAGAAAAGAAAGAAAAAAAGATCTGGAAAATCCAGCAATAAAGGGATCTATTAACTGTTCCCTATCTCCTTTACCCAGTGTCACCAATTATTTATACTATACCTCTTTTGCTCTCTCTCTGTATACACACACACACACACACACACACACACACACACACTTTTTCTCCTCAATCATTTGGGAGCAAATGGGAGATAATAGGCTCCTTTACCACTAAATACTTAAGTGTGTAATTTCTAAGAATAAGGACATTCTCTTACATAATCACAGAATAATTATTAGAATTAGCAAACTTCACATTAACACAATACTATTATCTAATTCACAGACCATTTTCAAGTTTTGGCAAGTGCCCAAATAAAGTCCATTACAGATCATTTTCTGGTTCTCAGTCCAGAATTCAATCTAGGATCAAACTTTGTATTTAGTTGTCATGTCTTTTTACACTGACCTCTTCCAACCCCATCTTCATCTGGAACAGTTACTGAGCCTCTTTCTTCACTCTGACAATTTGAAGTGTACGGGGCAGAAATTTCATAGAATTGAGGTCTGTCGGCCGGGCGTGGTGGCTTACACCTGTAATCCCAGCACTCTGTGGGGCCAAGGTGGGTGGATCACTTGAGGTCAGGAGTTTGAGACCACCCTGGCCAACATGGTGAAACCCTGTCTCTACAAAAATACAAAAATTAGCCAGGTGCAGTGGCAGGTGCCTGCCACTTGGGAGGCTGAGGCAGGAGAATCACTTGAACCTGGGACACGGAGGTTGTGGTGAGCCGAGATTGTGCCACTGCACTCCAGCCTGGGCAACAGAGCGAGACTTTGTCTCAAAAAAAAAAATTTATATCTTCTCCATGCATCATATCAGCAAGCACATTTATGTGGGTTTATCCCGCTATTGGAGGTATTTATCTTGATCATGTGGCTAAGGTGCTATCTATTGGGCTTCTCCACTATAATGTTATTAAATTTCCTTTCATAATTAAAAAGTACTTTGTAGAGAGATACTTTGGCATGAGATAAATATCCTGCTCCTCATTTAATGTTGACTCACTAGTTTAGTATTCTTGGGTGACTTTCTAACTCAACCCTTCCTTCTATATTCATTAATGGCATTCTAGAGTAAGGAATCGCTTTCCCTGCACTGTGGTTTATTCACTTATTCATTCATTCATTTACACCCCTACGGACTTGTTTGTTTTTGTTTCTATTTATTCAATCCATTATCAGATTCCGTGACTAACATTATGTATTTTGATGCTCAGATTGTCCCAGATTTGCCCAGTAGGAGACCCTTCAAAAGTATTTCCCTGTCACTCTGCCACGTTCTCCTAATTTTTTATTTTTTAGCAACTCCTATCAAGCACGGATGTTTTGGGCTCATCCTATATTTTCCCTGCCCTAGCCCTAGAATTGGCCATTTAAGTCCTGGGTCAAAGGTTATTCGAAGACTTAGTAACTTTAACTCAGTATTTTCCAAACATAGTTGAAATAGAATACTGTGGGCTTGATTCTTTAAGAAAACTATATAGCTTAAAGGTCGACGAGTCTATTCCAAGCAGGCCTCTCTTTTGCAAGGGAAGGAAAGTTGAATCAACCCTGTATAAACAGACATTCCTTCATCATGTAGAGTTCCATGAGATAGGAGATACTACATATTATATATATAATACACACACACACACACACACACACACACATATATATATATATCCTCAAGCACAGAAACAAACTATATGAAACTCAATTAAAAAGCCACCGATAGACTGCTTGCACCAGGGCACAATCATGGGACCAGTTCTGCAAATTTTTCAAAGTCATAAGTGAGAGTCATTAGCCCAAATGGATCATTCAACTCTACCTTGTGGAACGGCTTGACTGCAAAACCCTCCAGGTGTTTTTCTAGCCAGATCAAGGTGATGGCCAACCTAGAGTATCATATAGCATAATCTGACATTTGGAAAATGCAATTTTACAGGGGCAAAACAAATCACATTAAAAGCATCATCATCGACCAGGAAGCATGTCCTAAAATATATATATGGCAAATGCCTGCATGAATCCCAATACTATCAAGCAATGGGAGGGAGGTGAAAAGGACACTGTGAGTACAGGGTTGACAACAGTCAATGCTCCACTGTTGTAGGGTACTAGCATGATACATACAAAGTCACAACAAAATGTTCACCTAGCTTCCCTTTTTTCCTGCCTTGTGCAACCTTTCCCTTACATTTAAAATAACTCCAGTTGCAATTTGACTTTACAAATGTGTATATGTCTGGTTTCCAACATGTGTCACTATCCATGTTAAGATGAATGAATAGAAAGCAACAAATCTGAAAACCTGAGCCTTTGATACTATTATTGTTGTTGAAATATTAATTTTTAATCATATTAAAACATTATTAATGTTTTTCAAACCTTTAGTAAGTACCTACTATATGCTAGGTACTGTACTATGATTCATTGGCACTCAGTGACGTAGGTATCCGTACGATTCTCATTTTATAGGCAAGAAAACCAAGGATTTACAAAATTTGTAATTTCAAATTTACAAAGCTCCTAAGGAAGGAAAGTGGGGTTGGGACAGAAAAATTATCTTTCAAAATTGTCTTTCAAATCTCAGAGTTCAAGATCTTAATCACTGGGCTTCCTTCCAATTGGCAGGAGTATTGCTTAATGCCTATTGTCTGTAAGGCACCATGACAAGATGAAGATACAGTCTGCACTTAGGAAAACTAAAATATCATTAATGAGACAAGGTTAACTTTATTTTTGAGTGCCAAAGTTGAGTGAGTGTATCACGAAATAAAAGCATAAGGCAATGAATGGCTCATGGTCAAGTGAGGCATCTATTAAACAAATACTGCATTTATACAGGCAATGGGCAGGAGGGGGCATTTCCCAGAAGGTGTGTTGTGTGCCTACTGTTATAGTTGTGTGCCTAAGTCAGCTCCCTCGTTGCTGTGATCACGGAAGCAAAAGGAAATGGTCCCAACATGAAAGTAGAAAACCCAACAGTAACTTCTATGCAGATTTAGAAAGCTCTACGTTTTATTTCCTCTCAAAAAGCGATTTCTCCCACATGCCCCCGACACATGGCCCAAGAAAAAAAAATCATGATGGAGTAAGTAAGGAAACAGCACGCAAATAGCTCAGGGGAAGGCAATCTACTGAAAGACTCAATAGACATTTCCAGGATACTGCTGGGGATTTTTATTAAAGTGGAAGAACACACAGGCAAAAGCTACAGAAAAGAACAGATGGAGATGAGACGTAAACAGGACGAGATAAAGAGGGTAACCAAAAAGGCAACAGCAGAATTAAAAATCACATAGGAGGCAGCAGACAACAGAACTGAAGAGGTGGAAATGTATTTTTCTAATCAAGCTTGGTGTTAACCTGCCAGTTGGGAACGTGGTGGTGGACAAGAAACAGGTGCCTAAGAATAAAGATGTGAAGTGAAGGCAGAGTAAACATCCAAACACAGTGAATCTGCCAGTTCTGCTTTTTTGATGACATGCATAGGATGATGACAGAGTTAAGGTTTTTGTAAAATTTGCTCTTAATCTAACATGATTTTTAAATTATTTTGTAACGGCTAGTATTAAGGAGGCCAGGACACACACACTCAACACACTACACTCTAACTCTAATTCTGCCATTGCCTGTAGATAGAAAGATGTACGCACGCAGGACATAAGTCTGCGCAGTGCAAGGCTGTGTCCCTAGCACAGTGCTGCCCATTGTAAATACTAGTAGTTTATTTCTGGAATGAATAAAATGAGTGGGAGCTCTAAGTGGCTTGAAGCAAGGACAGCCAAGTGATAAAGCCACAAACACTAACAAAGTCCATGCCGTCTCTTGGAATAAATAACAAAATCAGTGGCAAGGAGGGCTCAAGATATTGAAAGAATGAAGGAATTTAAATTGCTGGAGTAAATGCTCAGAAAGGTGCAAATACAAGCCAAAATCACTGTGAAATGGCCAAGTGACTCCAGGTATGGTTCTGCTAAATACAGATTATATTACTTTCTCTTTAATCTACAAGAAAGCCAAACCATTGTCTAAGTAACTCTGGCCTAAAATTTTAATACTTCAACAAAAGAAGATCTATTCATTTCAATTATGGAGAAAAATGATAAATATACATTATACATATTACATTAAAATATATAACACAAACACTCTGGGTATTTTGTCTTATCCTAATGAACAAAGTTTTTATTCCTAGTTACTTTTTAAAAGGATCATTGTTATTTTTTGTGACAGTATTTTTTACACGTGATTAACATTTCAATCAGTAGACCTTAGAAGTAAAGCTGATTACCCTCTATAATGTGGGTGGGTCTCATGCAATCAGCTGAAGACCTGAGGTCTTTTTAAGAGGAGGGAATTCTGCCCCTACACTGCAACACAGATTGAGCTCAGGTTTCCAGCCTTTGAACTCAAGACTGCAAGATCAACTTAGCTAGAGTAACTTAGCTAAAATTAATGAATTATAGGCCAGAGTTACTCTGTGTGTGTGTGTGTGTGTGTGTGTGTGTGTGTGTGTGTGTGTGTGTGTGTGTGAGAGAGAGAGAGAGAGAGAGAGAGAGAGAGAGAGAGAGAGAGAGAGAGAGAGATCGATCCTATGGGCTGTCTTTCTCTGGAGAACCCTGACTAATATACCCCCTAAAATCATTACTGGTTTTAAGCAGACACACACAGGTATGTGTCTGTGTATCACATTATAAAACCATTTTGTAACTCAGTTACTTTTTGGGCTTCTTTGAGCTCTGAACTCCATCATCTTCTCTTACTTCATTCTAACAGGCTTCTACCCTGGAGAATGTAGCCTCTGTTACAACCCAGTTCACACTCTTACAGCATACGGAAAAATATCCATAAAGTTGGTAGTATTAGATGAAGATCTAAGAGTATTTGCTATAGAATAAGACCAGATTTGTATACTGAAGAGCCTGGAGATCTCTAAGGCCCAGTGTCCCCTTCTGTGAAATAGAGGTAATACTCACACCTCACAGGGCTGTTATAATACATTTTCACTAAGCGCTTGCTTTGAAAAAGTAAAAACTGATGAAACAGCTCTCATTTTTCTCTTACAATATGTCCTGATGATTTTCTTTATGACCAGAAGAATACTTACAGTAAGGTTCAAATAAACCATTTCCACAGGCCAGCCAACATCCCAATAAGTCATGCCACAGGGTGTGGCAAAGAAACCAGTGTGTGGCATTCATTGGAAGAATATTTTTAGAGGAACAAGCTCTGAAGAATAGTAGGTAGTGGGTATCTTTGCAGGCAAGGTGGCATTTAAATAAACATTCTGAAACACTTCCTTTATACAATATCATTAATCACAGAGTACACTAATCCTTAATTATTTCCTGTTTTCATTTGCCCTGTAACAGGGAATTATCTTCAACTACTTTACAGCAGGAATCCCAAGTTTTGGGGCAGTAGAACCTAAGGTGCACACTAGGGCTATGAGGCATACACTTGGGTGCCAGGATGTTTTTGAGATCACCTGGAGCCAAGGAGTTTGAGACCAGCCTGAGAAACATAGCGAGACCTTATCTCAAATAAAACAAAACAAAACAAAAACATTAGCTGGGCATGATAGCATACACCAGTAGTTCTAGCTACTCGGGAGGCTGAGGCAAGAGGATTGCTTGAGCCCAGGAGTTCAAGGCTGCAGTGAGCTGTGATTGCATCACTGCACTCCAACCTGGGTGACACAGTGAGACTCTGCTTCAATTAAAAACAAACAAACAAACAAACAAACCAAAACAGAGCAGGGCCGAGTTTACTGCCCTGTTTTGCATTCATTCCATTTAATATAAGCTACTTTAAATCCGACAGTATGGTCAGATTGAACTTATCTGCTTGACAGAGCAAGTTCCAGTGACTGGCCTTAACACAGAGAATCCCTCCAGCCTAGGGCCCAATAACTATTACAAGAGCCAAGCACTGCCCCTGCCTGCCCTTTCCCCTGAGGCAGCCTCAAGCATAAAGCACTCAGGAGGGTTGTTTAAATGTGCCTGATTCTGAACGTTTTGCATCAATTAATTCCCTAAATCAATACTACTATTTTCTAGGAGTGATACTCTTATTTTTCCTATTTTATACAAAAGGAAATTAAGGCTGAGATAGTAGGTCTTGCCTAAGAAGTAATTAACACTGGGACTCAAATCTAGGCATTTGCTTGTAGAGCCCATGTACTTAAAACTGTTCTACCACATAACATCCTGACCAGAATTCCATTAGCAATGAGCACTACCTGTTAGTTCTCTCTAGGGTCCTAGTACAAAGCTTCCAGAGCAGTATTCTTAACATGGGGTGATTCTGTACCCCAGTGGAAATATGACCATGTCTAGAGACATTTTTGGTTGTCACTCTTTGAGGGGGTGATAGGCATCTAGCACAGAGGTCCCTAACCCCCTCATCTGTATTTACAGCAGCTCCTCATAGCTCACATTATTGACTGAGCTCTGCCTCCTGTCAAATCAGTGGCGCCATTAGATTCTCACAGGAGCGTAAACCCTATTATGAACTGTGCATGCGAGGAATCCAGGTTGCACGCTCCTAATGAGAATCTAATGCCTGATGATCTGTCGCTGTCTCCCATCACCCCTGGATGGGACCATCAAGTTGCAAGAAAACACGCTCAGGGCTCCCACTGATTCTACATTATACAATTATACACTGGAAAATTCTTTCATTATATATTACAATGTAATAATAATAGAAATAAAGTGCACAATAAATATAATGCAACTGACTCATCCTGAAACCATCGCCACCCCCGACAAGGTCCTTGGAAAAATTGTCTTCTCCAAAACCAGTCCCTCGTGCCAAAAAGGTTGGGGACCACTGATCTAGCAGGTAGAGGCCAGGGGTGCTCCTAAACACCCCAAAGTGCACCGAATAGTGCCCCACATCATGGGAGTTTCTCTGTGCCTACTCATGCTCTGGAGGTTGACAAAAGAAAAAGAAAAAAAAAAAAAAAGAAAAGAATTATCCACCCAAAATGTCCATAGTGCTGAGATGCAGAAACCCTCTCCTACACCCACTGTCAACATGAAACATTATCAGAGGGCATGGTAAAGCACTTTGTTTTTCTTTCCCTTTCACACCACTACTGAACTTTGAGGGGGAGGATCAAGTCTGCTGTGAGGGAGCTTGAAACTGGGAGAGCAGTTGTTTTTTTTTTTTTTGAGTCAGAGTCTCTCCCTGTGTCACCAAGCTGTAGTGCAGTGGTGCAATCTCAGCTCGCTACAACATCCTCCTTCTGAGTCCAAGTGATTCTCCTGCCTCCGCCTCCTGAGTAGCTGGGATTATAGGCATGCGCCACCACACCCAGCTAATTATTGTAATTTTAGCGGAGAGGGGGTTTCACCATGTTGAGCAGGATGGTCTCGATCTCCTGACCTCATGATCTGCCCACCTCAGCCTCCCAAAGTGCTGGGATTACAGGCGTGAGCCACCGCGCCCAGCTGGGAGAGCACTTTTGTCCCTATGCATAAACCAGTAATTTCAACTACTCTTGAGGTGACTGCAATGGCTTTCTTTCCTAATAAAACAACGTTTCCTTGCTTGCATGGCTATTTTATATATAAAGCTGGTTCTGAAATGCAGTGGAGCTTAACACCTTGGACACAGTGGAGGGAGAGGGCTCCCTAGGTCCATCTGGAACTCATTTGTATTTCAAAAACACAAAAATCACTACCACAGTGTTTGTGCTCTTTGTAATATGAAACTTTTTAGAAATTGCTTTGTACTTGGGAGTAACAGCCACATGATTCACCATGAAATGAAGTCTGGAAAATCATTTTGGATAAATGGACCTATAAATTCAATAGAATTTCCATGACAACATAGACTGCAACACTCAGCCACAAATAAAAGGTTATAAATCATTCAAAACCAACAAGGAATCAGCAATATGTCTCCCATTTTGAAATACAAGAAACCTGAAATATAGTTTATTTGTTACTTTCTCAACCAAAGTTACCATTAGAGTTCTTTCCTCATTTCTGATATTGTATTTTCTACCTCGTCATGTTTTGGGGGAAATGATGATGTCATGAATTTGCAATTAAGCTAAGCAAAATTAACACAGGTGTAGATCTAGTTGGTTGTATTCCCTCCTCTTATCCCAGCTAGAGACCTCCAAGAAAGCTTGCCACAAAGACAAGTTATGCTCTTTTATCTGGAAAGCTGCATTTTGCACTATACAGATGAATGCTGCCACATCATGGTTCTCCATAAGAAAAAGGTTGGTGCAAAACATTTCTGAGAAAACACATCCAAAACAACTGGAGGCTTCCGAATGCTTCTGAGTTCTATAAATCCAAACCACACCCTTTAGTGTCCGTGGGAGAATCTCCACAGTGAAGTATTTTTAAGGTTAGCTGGGTCAACTGGTCTAGAACATCTGTTCTTTAAAACAGCTCTTCTGTTCCTGAGGTCATCTTATCATTTCTGATGGAGATCCCCTTACAAGAGGTTCTTCTGGATACTGTATTGTGACCTCTCCCACTGGGAGGGTCCTTACAGAGCTAAGCACATGGTAGGCACTCATTAAATGACTATGGAATGAATGAATGAGTTATTTCTCACACAGGAGAAAATATGTTTCATTGCTCCACAGGGATTTTTTTTAGTATTATTCAGTATCCCTTAAAATAACCAACAGCATTGATCAGATGACTGATCAAAGGGGAAAAACAAACTTATGGAACTATGAATCTGGCTTCCAGCAGGGCTGCAAGCCCCCTGAAAGACTGCCGAAGGTGGTACATGTATTCACTGAACAGTGTCCATCACTTTTCAGCAGTTCATTAGTCAGACAGATTTCTATGGTTCCATCTACAACCACGTGCTGAAAGACCCATTTTCAGCCCTAGTCTCATGCGGTACACAACCATGGACTTCACTGGAATCTTCAAGGGCTCCACAAGCCAGAAAGGTTAAAAATCACTACCTCTAAAAAAATATGTAAACATGCCTCAGTGAGCAAAAAATCCCTTCTCTAAGACAGATGTCTAGAAGCAGTTCAAGCCAAACCATCCCCTGAAAAGATTACACACATTTTTTTACTCTAATCAACAGTGCAGGAGAATACCAATTCTCCTATACCATTCGTAACACTGGATTTATGGATCCTTCTTATTTTTTACCATTGGATGGGTACTTCTGTTCTCATTTTAAAATTTCCAAACAAGGCTGGGTGCAGTGGCTCACACCTATAATCTCAGCACTTTGGGAAGCCGAGTTGGGAGGATCAGGAGGTCAGGAAATCAAGGCCATCCTGGCTAATATGGTGAAAGCCCATCTTTACTAAAAAATACAAAAAATTAGCTTGGTGTGGTGGCACGTGCCTGTAATCCCACTACTCGGGAGGCTGAGGCAGCCGACTCACTTGAACCGGGGAGCTGGATGTTGCGGTGAGCCAAGATCGCACCATTATACTCCAGCCTGGGCAAGAACAGTGAAACTCCACCTCAAAAAAAAAAAATCCAAATAACCAGTAAGTAAAGAACCTTTACTTAGTTTTTCCTAATGATTTCCTGTTTTATTATTTAAGGAGCTCTTTATTCAGAATATTAATATTTTGCCACAAGTGCTGCATATACAAAGACAAATATACAAGTATCTATGCCCCACCATTGATGGTATCAGGGGAGGAAAAACTTGATATGCGTAATAAATAGGAGAATGGTAGAACCTATGGAGGGGGAGGGAAGAAATTAGGCACTAATTTGGGAGGCTGAGGCAGGAGGATTGCTTCAGGCCAGGAATTCAAGACCAGCCTTGAAAGTTCTCAGATATATTGTTAGAGGAGAAAATCAAGCTGCAAAATAAATACACTGTGATCACATTTGACTTTAAAAATGTCATACACCTCAGTACTGTATGTGTCCTGTGTGTATATGCACAAGTATATAGATCTAACGCAAGGGAAGGCTCACGTCTGGAAAAACAGCACAAACTAATAGTAGTTTTCTCTGGGGAGAAGACTTGTATTGATTTGGGGCCAAGAAAGGTGGTTTATCCCAACTGTTTAACACACTTGCTGGCTCTAAAAATATAGGTCATCGGGAAAAAAGTCTCCCTTGAAATGAGCAGAAAAAGAAAAATCAAAAAAGAACAAAACCCAAACCCCACCACTGCTGTAAGAAGAAAAGGGTCCATCTAATAGATCCATTTAGGGACCCAACTCAGAAGACCAGCCTCATCAGCAAAGTGCTCTAAAGGAATGCATCCATCAGCCCCTAGCAACAGACAGCTCCACATCACGTAGGGTATAATCTTCCTTTATTCCTGATCTCACTGTAACACAATTCACTCTTCATGTATCTTTTACCACAATGAAACGCACAACTACTCAAGCTTACTAACACTCCAAAGGAAACAAAGAAATAAAGAAAAGATTGAGGTCGGGTGAGGTGACTCACACCTAGAATCCCAGCATTTTGGGAGGATGAGGCAGGAGGATTGCTCGAAGCCAGCAGTTCAAGACTAGCCTGGGCAACATAGCGATACTAGTTCTCTACAAAAAATATAAATAAATAAAAATGAAAATCGAGGTACTGTTTCAGATTTATGCAGAATTTAATTTACTTAACACAGCTGCTCTACTAAAAAGTGTATTTATTTAGACTAATAATTTCCCACCTACCTAGCCATAAAATTACAGTGTGCACTATTTTACTTTATGTAAACACAAAGTATTAATATTAATTCTCTCAGACCGTATCTTTAGTCAGAAGGACACCAGAGAATCAGAGAGCAAAACAAGGCTGCCCAAAGCTCTGCAAAGCACCAGTCTTCCTGATATATTGGTTAAAACCCAACAGGAATGATTAGAGAGAGGCATTTTATGAACTGGATAAAGGCTTTAGCGGTAAAAAGAACGGTGGGCTGCCACCATTGCAGCTTTGATCATAGTTCAAAATCCTTGGCTTGATGATCTTTCTATCAATTCTCTGGAAAATGTGGGTTTCAGAATCTCATAATCAGAGAAAACATATGATGGAGTGGAAAAGATAATAATTAGAAAATGAAAGTTCAAGTTCAAGCTCTGCCTCATCTGGTGCTAAGATCAGGGGTAAATCATTTAATTATTCTGGGTCCCCATTTCCAAATATGCAAAATTGAGATGATGCTTTTAAATGCATTTGAATGACGATGACTTAAAACAAAGTTTGATGACTGAATATAACCTTACACTAGTTTGGGATTAGTATTTAACACCACAAGGCAAATAAGAATGCCACAAAATTGGCTGGGCATGGTGGCTCATGCCTGTAATCCCAGCACTCTGGGAGGCTGAGGCAGGCGGAGAGCTTGAGTTCAGAGTTCAGGAGTTCGAGAGCAGCCTGAGCAACATGGTGAAACCTTATTTCTACAAAAATTAACCAGGCATGGTGGCACATGCCTGTGGTCCATGCTACTTGGGAGGCTGAAGTAGGGCGATCACTTGAGCCCAGAAGGAGGTCAGGCTGCAGTGAGCCATGATTGCACACCAGCCTAAGTAACACAATGAGATCCTGCCTTTAAAAAAAAAAATGCCATAAAATCTATGAGATGAGATCAACATTATCTTCTTACTCATCATTAGTATAATTGTAATTTCTATAAAACTTCTTTTCAAAAAATAGATGTCTCTGTTGAACTGGTTACTTGATAGGGAATTCATTTATGTACGACTCAGATCAAGTCCCTCGTTAAGTAGATTTTCCCATTTTCTTATTCCATTTCATATGCTTTCCCCTCAACATTTTATTATGTACAAGCATTAAACATACGAGCAAAGCTGAAAGAATTTTGCTGTGAACACCTGTATACAACCCACCTAGATACCTCCCTTTACATTTAAATGTACCTGCTTTATCAAACAACAGTTCATCCTGCTATCCATTCATTTAATCCCATACTAAATTTATTTTTTTGAGACGGAGTTTCGCTTTTGTTGCCCAGGATGGAGTGCGATGGCACAATCTCGGCTCACAGCAACCTCCACCTCCCAGGTCAAGCGATTCTCCTGCCTCAGCCTCCTGAGTAGCTGGGATTACAGGCACGCGCCACCACGCCCAGCTGATCTTATATTTTTAGTAGAGATGGGGTTTCTCCATGTTGGTCAGGCTGATCTCGAACTCCCAACCTCAGGTGATCCACCCGCCTCGGCCTCCCAAAGTGCTGGGATTACAGGCATGAGCCACCACGCCCGCCCCCCATACTAAATTGTAAGGAAAAATGCCATCAGCACTCTCCAACAGCCAGCCATTGTAAAAGCAGCAACCTTGGCATCAAGAGAAAGCCAGGTAGCTGGGCGCAGTGGCTCACGCTGTAATCCTAACACTTTGGGAGGCCGAGGTGGGCAGATCACCTGAAGTCATGAGTTCCAGACCAGCCTGGCCAACATGGTGAAACCCCATCTCTACTAAAAATACAAAAATTAACTGGGTGTGGTGGCGGGCGCCTATAATCCCAGCTACCCAGGAGGCTGAGGCAGGAGAATCGCTGAAACCCGGGAGGCAGAGGTTGCAGTGAGCTGAGATGGCACCACTACACTCCGGCCTGGGTGACAGAGCGAGACTCCATCTAAAAAAAAAAAAAAAAAAGAAAAGAGAAAGCCAAGTAATGTTTTTTAGGCTTTGGGTCCTGCTGGTTTGCAAAGGGGTTAATAACTTTATTAATGAGAGCATCTTGAGACTCTGATAGATAAATCTCAGCAGGGAACTGTGAGTAATTTAGAATAAAAATAGAGTTTAAAGGAGGAGATAAAAACAGCAAAATATCAAAACCATGACTTCATGAAGCCAAAAGTCTACCGGAGATGGTGTCAACCAATAATCAGGTTACAGAGTGGCTCCATTCATGACCTATCTTGTTAGTGGATACAGAAAACATCCAGAGAGACAATACTTTAAATGCAATCCTGCTCAAACATTTATTTTTCTAATTTGTCTTGAATTTATAATACACAACAGTGAACACACTCAGAAGTCTGCCCAGGAAGTCTGGTTTGTAATTCCCAAATTTGAGATTTCAGTCATCATAGAGAGTTGTGCCCATTAAAAACTCCAGGACAAAAGCTTAATTTCAAAGAAGGTATTTTAAATCAAAGGATGCTAAAACAGGCTACCTTAGTTGGGATTTGAACAGTGTCACAAATGCTACAAGGGAGATTCAGGGAGTTCAAGAAGCGTTATTTATAATAGCAGAAGGATACAGACACGTTCACTGACAATTTAGGAGAATAACAAGATAAATTAGGGTGCATCCGTACTATGAAATGTTATACAGGTATTAAGAACTATGTTGATTCTGTATCTGATATGCAAAAAAACCAATGATAAGGCAAGTTACAGAACTCCATGTATTATGATCATCCCATATTTCAGATAAAGGAGGGTGGAAAACCTTAAACAATCTATAAGATATTTAACTTTGGTTACCTCTGAGAACTGAAAATGCAAGCAAGAATAGAGATAAAACAATGACTTCAATTTCTACTCCATATCTTCAGTATTGTTTAAAGATTTATCAAGGAGAAGAATTTCTTTTGTAAATATTTGAAACAACAAATACAAGACAACAACAACAAAGAAAGACTAAAACAAGAACCACATAGCACTGGATGACAAGATTTCTTTTCAAACTTTACTAAATACTGACATACAGACAAAACAGTGCATAGCTGTAAGTGCAATTGTGAGTGATCTCAATGAAGTCTCAGAGTGAGCACATGCACGTAACTGGCATCCCGATGAGGAAACAGAATGCTTCTTGCTCCTCCAGAAGCCCTGTGCAATCTCATCTGGTCACTACTCTCCAACCAAGAGTAACCATCTACTGACTTTCTATTTACCTATTACTGCTTGCAGGAAGTGTAACAGTATCCAGTAGCCATCAAATTATAGTCCCTGATCTGCAGTTCTTCAGTTTCCTTCTTAGGCTACAGCCACTAAAGGTGCAACTCATTCTCATCAAGATACAGGAAATCAGCAGGAAGGGTTTTGTTTTTATTTTTTGTTTGTTTGTTTGTTTTGTTTGTTTGTTTTTGAGACAGGGTCTCACTCTGTTGCCCAGGCTAGAGTGTGGTGGTGTGACCATGGTTCACTGCAGCCTCGACCTCCTGGGCTCAAACGATCCTCTTGCCTGAGGAATAGCTGGGGCTACAGGCTTGTGCCATCATGCCCAGCTAATTTTTGTATTTTTTTGTAGAGATGGTGTGTATTAATCTGTCTTCATGCTGCTAATAAAGACATACCCAAGACTGGTAATTTATAAAAGAAAGAGGTTTAACTGACTCACATTTCAGCATGGCTGGGGAGGCCTCAGGAAACTTACAATCACGGTGGAGGGGGAAGCAAACACGTCCTTCTTCACATGGCAACAGCAAGAAGTGCCAAGCAAAAGTTGGAAAAGCCCCTTATGAAACCATCAGATCTCGTGAGAACTCACTCACTATCATGAGAACAGCAGCATGGGGGTAACGGCCCCCATAATTCCACTACCTCCTACTAGGTTCCTCCCATGACACCTGAGGATTATGGAAACTACAATTCAAGATGAGATTTGGGTGGGGATACAGCCAAACCATATCGTGGGGTTTTGCCATGTTTCCCAGGCCAGTCTTGAACTCCTGGGATCATGCAATCTGTCTGCCTGGGCCTCCCAGAGAGCTGGGATTACAGGCATGAGCCACTGCACCCAGCCAACTCCTGACTTTCAACAGCAGAGATCTGTTCTCCTGATCAGTTGGTTTTTAAGCTCATTCTAAACATGAGATTCTATGATGCTTTAAAACAAATGTCTTTCACACCAGGCCTCGGTCAGTCCACATTTCTTACAAGGTAAGATCAAAAGCTGAATTCTCATTCCTGATCTGTTTTATGGACAATGGGGGTTTGGGGTAATGAGATCAGAGTCTTCAGAGGCAAGCTTTAGAGCTGTTTTCAAGCTGACTGCTAGTCGGGGAATGGAATGGGGTTCTGAGGAACCAGAATTTGAGAGAGTCCAAGTCTAAGAATCATCTATACTTTTGTGAGTTCCACTTATGAAGGAGTCCCCTAGGACATGTGCTTTGTGAAGATTAGGAAATTTTATCTTCATGACAATTCTACATAGCAGGTGTTACTATTATCCCCATTTTAAAGACTGGGAAAGAGAATTTTAGGAAGGTTAAGAAACTGCTTCAAGAACATAGCTGGTGAGCAGTTAGGGACCCAGTAACTCTACAATCTGTGCCCCTTCAGAGCAGACCAGACACCAGGGGCTGATGCTTCATCAGGCCAGACACTGGATGATCATTCCTGTCTGCCTACCAAGAGCAGAGTTCTGTGGTAGAGTCCCCATCTCCTTCTGGTGTGACAATTGCTCATAAGCAAAGGGAAAGACACAGCAGGGATCGTAATGCAGTTTAGGGAAGAAAATAGCCCTTCCCTTGAGAGTAGAGCTCAACTTCAGTGGGTTCAGATCGCTGGGGCTCTGTTTTCTTTCTTCTTGGACCTAGTTTGACTCAACAACTGCCTTGGTCAGAATTTAAGCCTAGTCCTATCTGCCGGATGCCGTTATCAACACCGAATTCAAGCTGGTCCCTACTGCCTACTCGGGTCATGCTAACAACAGCACCTACACATGCACTGCTTCCTGGGACAGACCCACGGCCTACATACTCAGGACATAAACTCCCCAGATCCATAAACGCAGGGCAAGAATGAAGCTTGGCAGAATCCTAGGCGACTTTCTGTAGATACCAACTAAAAGGTGTGTATGAGGGGGAGGGGGATGACAAGCTTTAGCGTCATTAAAGGACTGACACACTTAAAATGAACATCCAGCTGGGTGCGGTGGCTCACGCCTGTAATCCCAACACTTTCAGAGACTGAGGTGGGAAGATCACTTGAGGTTAGGCGTTTCAGACAACCCTGGTCAACATAGCAAAACCCAGTCTCTAAATAATAATAATAATAATAATAATAAATAAATTAGTGACTATCCAAATGTCATCACACTAGCAAGGTTCCTTCCCACCGTAAGGCAACTTATGCTTCCTTATAAGATTATTAAGGTGAGGTTAGGAATGAGGTTGTATTAGACACCAGACAATAAAGATAGCTTGGGCTAGGTACACACAATTTTCTATCCTGCTTTCTGAATTGTACAGAGAAACGCAATAAGGCTGGATCCATGGGGAATTGCATGCTAGAGGAAGCACATTCATACAAGCACTGCAATGTTTTCAAAGAGGTCTCTGGTAGAGGTTATAGTTTTATTCAAAGCATTGTATTCCATCTGCAGCCCCAAGTTCTGGTCTAAGGGTTAGAGTACTGGGCTTTATTATTTCTTGAAATGCCTACACCTGAAGTATTTTTAACATGCTAGCAAAATAATTCCTACCCACTGATTCCTCCATACGATCATCTATTTGCACTTCATGGAAATACCCTGTTTTTGTTCCCAGTTTGGGAGCACAGAGTGGTGTAGAACTTAAAGCTGAGTTTTCTGAGTCTTAAACAGCACATTAGGACCCATTTGGAGTTCTTGGGCATTACCTTTTTGGAATGTTAACGGCACAGCAGATGGATTTTTTTCTATTTTTTCCTTTCTTTTTAAGCATTCTACTGGACTCCCAGACATCAGCATTGTTAGCTCTCAGAGCTGCAAACCTGTCCAGGGCACTGCTTTGGCAGTTATTTTTGTTAGCTGGCATTCTTTGCAGTAAAGCTCGGAGTTCATTTTTCAGTTTTTTGAGCTGTGACCAGTGTACACAACCACATTACCGGCCTGGGGCCAAGAGAAAATGCACTGACTGATGTGCGGACGTGATAACACCACCGTCTAAGATGCAGATACCTTGACGTGTCTCGGGAAACGGCATCCTTTGGGAGTCCCAGAAGGCAGCCTACAGAGAAGCACTTCTTTTGAAATAAAAAAAGAGGTACTTCTCCGTCTTCGTGGACAACAGAAAACAGTGTAAACTGGAGGATGAAGGATGGATGTGGGTAAGTCTTAAGTCAGAATTTCCAGACAATGTTCAAGGGTTGGCTGAGATTGGCTGTGGCTTCTTACCATAAACACCAGGGTTAAAAACCCAAAGGTGTAGCCAGCGTTAACGATCCCTGCCTTTCCTTCTCCGGTAAGGCCCATTAAAACTCTGATCTCAATTGCAAATACCTCCCAAAATAGTTAAGTCAAAACATTGACTTTCAGTCTGCCATCAGAGTCATTTGCCTTTCTCCGGAAACATGGATAATCCTTGTTGTTTAGATGAAAGGGCTTTACTTTGATCTCCCATTTATTCCAAAGCCACTATCTTGCTTTGTAAAAGTCAAGTTATGCAGACAGCATGCATAATGCGCTTTCAGTCTTCAACTCTCCATTCCATCTGTGGACCTCCTTCTCATGTCCATGAATGACACAGAGCCTCAAGGGAAGTTCAACAAAAACAGTTTGTCTTCCTCACACTTTGCCAGCAACCACCCTAAATAGACACAAGTCTAGGCAAAGCACAGCAAGTGACAGGCTGGCACAGTTTAGCCACATGTCATTCCTCTCTTTCTAAACCAGTGGTTCTCAAACTGCAGTAATTGTAATTACCCCAGGGGACATTTGGTAATGTCTGGGAACATTTTTGGTTGTCACAACTGTGTCAGGGTGCCACTGGCATCTATTACATCTTAGATATTTCAGGCCAAGAATACTATTTTACATCCTACAATGCACATGACATAACAAAGGCTTATTAAGCCCAAAATGCTGAGGTTGAGATACAATGTTTTGTATTTAGACCAGAGGTGTCCAATCTATTGGCTTCCTTAGGCCACAATGGAAGAAGAATTGTCTTGGGCCACCATAAAATACACTAACAATAATGATGTGCTAAAAAAAAAAAAAAAAAAAAAAAAAATCTCATAATGTATTAAGAAAGTTTACAAATTTGTGTTGGGCCACATTCAAAGCCCTTATGGGCTACATGCGGTCTGTGGGTCACAGGTTGGACAAGCTTGATTTAGACTAAATAGAATATCACTCCTATACCCTTTGTACAGAACAAAGCACATAACACGTATCTCAGTGGACAGCAAACACCTACAATTCCATGACAACTGGACTAACACTTCTTACCAGGGCATATTCAAAGTCAATCCTGTCTGGATGGGACGTTCATATCCTGATATTTGCCTACTCACTGCTGAACTTAAAAAGTACAATATTCTTGGATATGAATGCATTTCCCTAATGTATAATGGCAAAGTTGTTAGAGCCTTGGGCTATAAAGTCATATGTACTTGGATTTGAATTCTCTCTACTGCTTACTAGCTGAGTGAGCTTGGGCAATGTTATGGTTTGAATTGTATCTTCCCAAAAGATTTTGAAGTCCTTATCCTCTGTATACCTATGACTGTCACCTTATTTGGAAAATTTAGAAACAGGGTCTTTGCAGATGATCAAATTGAGATGAGGCCATAAGAATGAATCCCAATCCAATATGACTATGTTCTTTAAAAATTAGAGAAACGTGGACACAGAGAAAGACAAGGAGAATGCCACACAAAGATGAAGGCAAGTGATGCATCTACAAAGCCAAGAAATGTCAAAGACTGCCTGCAAACCAGCAGAAGCTAAGAGCAAAAGCACAAAAGAGATTCTCTCCCACAGCCCTCAGAAGGAACCAACCCTACTGACATCTTGATCTCAGACTTGGAGCCTCCAGAACTGTAAGACAACAAATATCTGCTGTTCTAAGCTACTCAGCTGCTGATAATTTGTCAAGGCAACCCTAGGAAATGAATACAGGGAACTTCACCTATGTCTCGGTTTTCTGTATCTGAAAAACAGGATTAGATCTAACAAGCACCTAGTTATTGAGGCTGCTATGAAAAGCAATTGTGATAAAATAAAGCAGAGTGACTAGTCCGTGTTACAAGCTCAACAAACAGTAGCTCTCATTAGTATGCCCAGCCTCAATGATTTAAGCCTTATTAGCGATATTTCTGTGATGCCTTTACATTTTTTTCTAACACATTTTGCAATTTTAATCCAAAACGTAGAAAACTAAGTATGGTATCATCTTTAAAATGAGTATAATGGTATAATAACAGTCCTATATTAATTACTGCTTTAAATTTTGCAATGCAGTGAAAGTGTGGACTCAATTCCACTGATACTTGAAACATAATTGGACCTTAATTACAATATTAATTTATGATGTGAGTGTATCAGTTCAGAACAACCAGAAGGAGGAAAGCTTGAGATATAATTCTACCTGAAAAACTCCTACTCATCATCTTTCAAGATTCAAATTAAGTGCTACCTGCTACATGAATTATTTCCTGATTCCAGTGAGCAATCACTCCCCTGACCCATTTCCCCATGGAAACATGAAAGTGGTGTCTACTTTTTGCTCCCAATAAAGCCTATAATTTCATCTTTATACCTCGTCCACAAACTTATTCAGCAAAATACATGCCTCTCACGTAAGCACTGTATAATGCAAAACCACATCTTTGAATTCCCTGTCATATACTCCCGTACGCTTCATAAATGAAGGAACAATGCAGTTCTTTTAAGACTGCACAATATGACTCAAAAAAGGTAAAAAACAAAGATTTCCATTTTTGCTTCCATTTCCAAATACCTGGAAGAATTCAAATGTCCCAAAGAGACACATGATTAAGCAGCTGCCTCAACCTCTCTTGCTGACTTGCCTCTTGTTCCTTACAGTCTGCTCTGGCAACCAGGTGAAGTCAGGTGACACCCAGAAGAACCACTGACTTTCCTGATTATTTCCCTCTCTATCAAATTACCTGGCCCACGTTTCTCTCCCTGGAGGCCCCATCCAGTGTTAGAAAACAGCAAGCTACTCAGACCAATTGATCCTTACAAATGGATCTATAGACACTAAAATAACCAGTTATTCCAAACAGGTGACATACACATTAAAGACCAACTGGAGAGAAGACCAAATAGAAGAAAAAAAACCATTATTCAAAATAGTAGCTAAAAAATAATGAACACCTTGTATATTACTTCAGGCCTACCAGGAGAGTCTGAAGGCAGACAGGCCTTGTCCTCCCATTGGAGCTATAGAAATGTTAAAATTGTCCTGTAAGAGTCCCAAGAATGACTCTCAGTCTAACAATTGGGACTACAATAGCAGCAGCAATCATTGTTGGTCACAAATAGACAAAAAGGGACAGAAGAGGCCTGAAGTCAGCACGGTCATAGATGTGCAGTGAGGGTAAGGTTAAGACTGAGAAGGTCCACTAGGAAGCCTTTCAGAGTGATGGGCATGTTCCATATCTTGACCCAGACAGTGGTTACAGGGTGTATACACATGCACAGTCCCTCATGTAGTACTCTTAATATTCGAACATTTCACCATACGTAGGCTATACCTCAATAGAGAGTTTAAAAAATTTTGCACTGCATGAACAGCTAGGCTTGGCAGAGCTAGGAAGTCAAATTATCTAACCAGCAGTTTGAGCCTCGTAACTCTAAAAACTCTCATGGGGAGAGGAAATCTATATTTTAGTTTACATTTAGATGAGAAAAAATCCCAGAACAGAGGCCATTCCCTGAAGATCCTGCAAAGGTCCCTCAATACAACTTACTGCATACTCTTTATCCGCAACACCACAGGTGTGAAGCAGATGTCATGCTTATCTTTCTTACAGCAAACAAACTCATCCCTTCAGAATATTAAGCACTAGCTAGATAAGTTTCAAATGTATTAAAAGCAAGGCCAGGCGTGATGGCTCATGCCTGTAATCCCACAACTTTGGGAGGCCAAGGTGGGTGGATTATCTGAGGTCAGGAGTTCAAGACCAGCCTGGCCAACATGGAGAAACCCCGTCTCTACTAAAAATACAAAAATTAGCCAGGTGTGATGGCGGACGCCTGTAATCCCAGCTATTCGGGAGGCTGAGGCAGGAGAATTGCTTGAGCCTGGGAGGTGGAGGTTGCAGTGAGGTGAGATAGCACCACTGCACTCCAGCCTGGGCGACAGAAAGAGACTCCGTCTCCAAAAAAAAAAAAAACAAAAAACAAACAAACAAAAAAAAACAAAAAACCAAGGCACTGAAGTTCAAAATACAGATAATCGCTTACAAATTACTGATTTCCTTTGGAGAGCAATTACATTTATAAATATAAATACAGTCTATATGAAACCACAAAAAATGACACTCAAATATCTGTCAAGAGTTTGATGTATCCTTAGGAAAAAAAAATCAAAGCCAGAGGCATGCACACTAACACATTCCTTTTGTCAAACACTATTGAAACTGGAAAAGCAAATGGATTCAAGAGACTCTGTGATCTAAGAAATGGTTTAAAAATTAATGCGTGGTGTGGGCTGTGTTTCCTGGCTATTCTGGGTATCTCCGTCTTTTCTATCAACAAAGCGATATGCATATGTATCTGACAAACAGAAAGAAGGCAATTATCAACATGTAAATAAATACAGATAAGGTGTTTTCCTTATGGTTGAAATCTAACAATAAATGGCAGTTTATTTTTTCTTCTTCTCTTTTGTCTTTTTAAAGTCAAGTAACAAGGAAATGAAAGGCTAACCAAATGTACCAGAATGTGAGTTCCAAGGACAGGCCATTTCTTTTTTCCTTCCTTCCTTCCTTCCTTTTCTTTCTTTTTTAAGAGACAGGGTCTCACTGTCACCCAGGCTAGAGTGCAGTGGTACAATCACAGCTCACTGCAGCCTGGAACCTGGAACTCCCAGGCTCAGGTGATCTTCCTGACTCAGCCTCCCGAGTAGCTGGGACCACAGGTGTATGTCACCATGCCTGGTTACGTATTAAATTTTTTTGTAGAGATGCAGTCTCAGCTATCTTGCTCAGGCTGGTTTCGAACTCCTGGCCTCCTGATCCTCCTGCCTTGGCTTCCCAAAGCACTGGGATTACACACATCAGCCACTATGCCTGGCCCCTTTTTTGACAGAGCAGTGGTCACTGCATTTTTTAGATCATGTACTATCCAACTGGTACAACTTCTGTGTACGTGGGTAAGTTCCCAATATTTTGTTTACCGATAAACTACACACCTGGATTACTGTACTAACACAATATATTCATCCTAAAACAATCACAAAAGAAGAAAAAAATTCACGCGGTGAAAATGAAAGAAACATCATTTTAAAATATCGTGCTAATCTTTAACATTTGGAAATAATTCACAAAATATATTGCAGATGAGGCTTATGGTTAATGAGAGAAGACATATATAAAAGCATATATCAAAAAAGCATATACCAAACTGTCTTGATAATTTATAATTTCCATGCCCAGCTCCATGTCAGATCTGATTAGATCCTTTTTTTACTCAGAAGATGGGTGACAGAGACCATGTTGATTAAGCCATTTGTCTATTCTGGGAGAGGTGGTTTGGTTGCAAAGGTATATTAACACACAGATTCACTTACAATAGGCATACATAAAATGCAGTTGATTGCAATATGTTGAAAGCAATTGAATTCTCGTGTACACTGGTATTCCCATTCTTTCCACTGGATACCTGCCAAATAAGACATGTAACCACCTGGCACACAGACCACATGAGGGCGCCGGCTGTAACATATATATCAAATATTAATACAGCTTTCTTTTAATTGACAAAACATAAAACTAGTATTCTAACACCTTTCTCTGAGCCGCCATGGTTCAACATTTTATATTCCACTTTGGAGAATAATTTTATCATGTATCAGAATTCACCTGGGTAGATTAAAGAAAATGAGGATTCCTAGGAACAAGATTAGAAATTTGAATAGGTCTCAAGGGGGGCCCTGGAATCTGAATTTAACATAATTATTCCAAATTAGGTACTTCATGCCTCCTAAGCTTTGAGAAACTCCAACTATGATAGCAATAAGCTGCAAATGGCTTTTATAAAGACATTTATACATGTTCAAAGCACTCTTTTCTTGCACAGTAGCTCCTCAACCTTGCTGCACAACCATATCACTGGGATGCTTGTTGAAAGAGCAGATTTCTGGGTTCCCATGCCAGGAATGCTGATCCAGTGGTCCAGGGCAGTTGTGCCAAATGATGCTCATAGCAGCTGGCTTTGAAATTAGTAACCAGAGCAATCCAAATTGAAATCAATTTGACAGTGAGCCTCTTATTACTTTCTATATTTTGCTCGTGGATGACACTCAATAAATATTTGCTGGATTAATGGTCCCAGTGGGAAGAATGGCAGCCTGATGAAGTAGACCAGGAAACCTGGAGATATGCCTCACTTATGCCCCAAAGTGGCTTTCTGTACTCTGTAAGAGACACCTGATGACTTGACCGCCACTTAGTAACCAACTTCTGATTTCCTTTGGATAACAATTCCTTTCCCTCCCTTAGAAGAAAAGCTTCCTATAGAACCTTGGAGTACAGGGATGGAAATGTGATCCATTTAAACAAAGTCGGAGTATTAATAGAGAACTTTCCGGAAATATTTAGAAAGGTATTCTCTTTTCCACTGAATTTGAACCTAGGGGGATGTAAGATGGAGCTGTTTTATGTAATCCCAAGAAGACAGCTTGCTTGGGAATGAAGGTCATCCAGGAAAATAGGAGCTCACTAGAAAAACAGATTCCTGATAGCTTGTCTTTATGGCCGGAAACCAATACCTCTGCACTTTTCAGTTACGTGAGTCATTAAATTCTCGCATTTTTCTTCAGCTAGATTGGGACAGGTTAGATAGTTTACAACCAAAACAATACAATGAACAAAACTGTACCAAGCACTTGATATCCCTATTTCTCAACTTCCTTATTTAAAAAACATGGCCACTCGGCCATCTCTCAAGCCACTTTCAAATCTAGACAGTCAAGTGTCACTTAACAACAGGGATATGTTCTGAGAAGTGCATTGTTAGGCGATTTCATTGTTGTTGAAGACATCAGAGTGTACTTACATAAACCTAGATGCTATAGCCTGCTATACACCTTGGCTATGTGGTATAGCCTACTGCTCCTAGGCTACAAATCTGTAAAACTATACGACTGTATTGAATACTGTAGGCAACTGTAACATGATGGTAAGTATTTCGGTATCTAAACATATCTAGACAGAACAGGTACAGTAAAAATACAGTAATATAATCTTCTGAAACCACTGTCATATATGTGATCCACTGTTCACCAAAACATTGTTATGTGGTGTATAACTGTATTTCTATTATTCTCCACACCAGTCAAGAGTCTCTGTATCCTATTTTCTTTCATATAATGGATTAACAGTATCGTTTTACCTATTGCACCTCTTTTAACAATTTCTCTACTCGGAGACACTATCCTTTTTCTGATACTGCTAACATCCACTAAAATATTCAACAAGCTTGATTTTCCAATCCACTGGTAGCTTTAAGAACTTCCTTGGTGTCACTTTAATCATACATTCAATTATTTCTAATATTTCTCCAATTTAACACCATTTTTTGACGTTTTTCAAAGTCTAGCAAAAACAGCGAAGTATGAGAAAGTCTATAGAAAGCCACGTGAAAATTACTTCCTAACACTACTTTATTTCAACCAAGTAGTTTTAGTGTCCTTCAGAATGTAGCTCAACAGCTCAGTAATATCTTCCTTCCCTACTCTGAATTTCCATTGACTTACCACATAGGGTGAGTACTGCAGAACTCGTAAGATATTATACATGTCTAAGTTTCCCCAGAAATGTTCCCATCAACATATTATGGTATTTGAACCTATGCAAGTACAAAAACAAATTACCACCCAGCATCTTTTACAACTTATCTAGCCATCCCACTCCAGTTGATGATTTTACTGGTACAAGACAATGAAAATCCTACCCACCACTTGGAAAGTTACCGAGCAAAAGATGCATTTGATTACATGAAACAGCGAGCATCATTCAAAGCAAACTTTCATTATATGCACAATGCGATTGAAATATTTCCAATGGGAAAGACATTTTTAACAGACTGAGATTTTCAAAATTACTTCTGAATAAATCCTTCTCTACCCAGTATACCAAATGGCGAAACATCTCACTAACTTATTAGAAAATGGAGATTCCTAGAAACTAAAACCCATTTTACCAGTGAAAAGTGGCATGCATAATCTGTGATACAACCTTAAAACAGTGAACATGCTGCTCGCATTACACAGATCTTAAGTGGACAGGGAATAGCTTGAGTACTGAGTCAACTGAAGGATACAAAAGAGGGACGATGAGATACGTTTCTCCCCGGCTTCTGTTTTTTGTTTTTTTTTTACTTTTTAGGATCTTCACCTTCTTAATCCATTTCAAGGTTATCACCTTCAAAGTTGTGTCAAAGTCATTTCTTCTATTTTATATTTCCTCATTCCATTCGAAAAATATTCAGTTATATATTGTATCCCTTTTGAAAAGGCCAGAGAAACAGGCAGCAGTCTATTTGTTCAAGCTTATCTCAAACTCCCTTTACTCATCGCCTTTAATTAAATGAAAGTTATGTGCCTCCACTGGACCAATTTTTGAATTATACATATTCTCCAGCTTTGTTCCTCACAGGAGGGGAAAAAGAACACGTTCACCTTTACAGATCAAATGAAATGTGATGACACAGCAATTATGTAATGCAGGAACTTGTATGATTCCAGATAGAGAATAAAGGACCACTAGGATTTCCTGAAGACAATAGTAGTCTGCTAATAGCACCATTTACTCCAGTCTCCATATACAAGTGTTCATGGGGACTCCCAGGCACTGAAAACAACTAGGAGATAGATTAAAAAGTTAGTAAGAAGACATAAGTTTATTAAAAAAAGGTTGCCCTTCCGGTGGATAACCCTACAATGTTTTCCTACATCCTGATTTTACAAGAGGTAAAGGTACACATAGCGATTGCAGTTTTCCACTGCCCAGACAGAAGGATTTACTTTCTATCCATTTTGTCTATACTTAGAGGTCACAAAATATCTATCTTGGGAGAAATAAGGATATAAATAAGGAAACTGTTCTGTTTTTTCTTCTACCCCAAAGACTCAACAGCAAGTAGAAGGAAAGTTATAAACTGCCAAGCAAGCAGGTTACAATACCCATTACCCACCTGGACCTGTTTTTGGCTTGTGTAGACACTGCCTCATGTGGATATATTTTCTCTAATTCTAGGAAAGAGCAACATTCATTACCTCTTTGTTTTCTTTCTTTTTTTTTTTAAGTGGGCTTTTTATTATCAGTACACAATTCATCTTCTTTTCTCCATAAAACAGCATTATTATGTTAACATGTTCTATTAAATACGAAACACTCAGAGGTAGCTTGCAGAGGTAATTGTCTGACTTTCAGCAGGTTTCCAAGAAAAGCAAGTTTAGCTTCCCAATATGAAATATTGTAATTAATGGAGTGCCAGATTACTAATGCACATTAAAAAAATATGAGTGAAATTAGCTATGCATCCTACTGTTTTAACTGCAGACTGGAGCTAAATAACTGTGCTGGCTTTTTTGCGATCCTGTAAATGTAAACCTGAAATCTGTTTTTAAAAGGCTGGGGGAAGGAATGGTAAGGAAAGGAAGAGAAAAGCTGATTGCATTTATGAACTCAAAGGCCCCTGCTGGAATGATTTATATCTAGGACGAAGGGGTCCTACCATCCTGAGGCATGTACTATCTCTGAGGAGCTCAGCATTGACATACAGCATTAAATGAGAGGGGAAATTGCATATTACATAAGGTGACAGTTGAATGGGTTAGAGAACTCTTACATAAAACTTGAACTTCATGCAAGTCTGGAACAGTGAGCAAGGCATTCCAGGATACAATTTAAATAATAGGAAGCTGGGGCTGGGCATGGTGGCTCACGCCTGTAATCCTAGCACTTTGGGAGGCCGGGGAGGGCAGATCACCTGAGGTCAGGAGATCGAAACCAGCCTGGCCAACATGGCGAAACCCCGTCTCTACGAAAAATACAAAAAAATTAGCCAGGCGTGGTGGCGCACGCTTGTGGTCTCAGCTAGTTGGGAAGCTGAAGCATGAGAATTGCTTGAACCCGGAGGGGGAAGGTTGGAGTGAGCTGAGATCATGCCACTGCACTCCAGCCTGGGCGACAGAGCAAGACTCCGTCTCAGTAAGAGAGAGAGAGAGAGAGAGAGAGAGAGAGAGAGAGAGAGAGAGAGAGAGAGAGACAGAAATAATAGGAAGCTCGGCATGTGAAACTAAGAATCCAAAAAATCCCTGCATTCTAGAAGCTACTTTCAAATACAGCATAAGGCAAGAATATTGAAGTAAATGGGGTTATATCACACAGCATGTTTTAATCAGAAAGACTATGATTGAAATTTGAAATGAAGCTTGCAAACTTAGAAAATGCGGGTTCTAATTCTGGGTTCCACTTATTGCTCTGCACTAATACCCATGGGCAAATTACCCTCTCTAAGCCCCACTTGTATCATCCATAATATAGGATGGTAATATTACCTGCTTAGCACATTGAGAGAATGGCATAATGTTCATAATTAGCTCAGCGCACAATCTTGCATCCTATAAGTGCCCCATAAATGGTAGTAGTTGTTACTAGCATACTTTTCTCCACACATACTGCAGGTCTAAAACATCTTTCCACATAAGGAAGAGTCAAAAAAATCCAGATAAATAACAAACATCTACCTTTAAACTTAAGGATGTCTTCTCAAAGGCTCTTTCAATACAAAAATCTTTGTTTGGGACTAGTTCAGAGAGTAGGTGATACATGAATTCTGAAAGTCTGATTTAAAAAAAAAATCAGCACCTAATGATGAGAGACTGTAAGTCCCCCAGACTAAATGCAGGAAAGAAAGACTTTGACTTAAAATGAAGGCAGCAAATAGGTTTAATGTAGCATACCAATGATAACTAATTGGTGGTGGCTGCTTGGCTCCCTTCTTTGAGAAGGATTAAGAAGCCCTATCAGACTTGGGAAAAAATTCTATGATCAGTTAGTGAGGTTTGGCACAGGCTCAGGAAGTGTATACATAAGGTACTTGTTATTCCTCTGTTATATACTGCTATTAACCTCTCTAAAGAAAGAAAAGGTCAATGAAAGGTAGACAGTCACACAGAAGGGAGAAAAACAGAAGAAATCCTGGAGGGTCCATCCCCACACACATAACTTCAAAGCATGAATGGATGGAGTGGATGAGAGAATGCAAGGATACGCTTTGGGGGAAATGAACTGATATCACCAACCAAATCATCAACATCACGCCATTTCAGTTGTTTCTCCAATTCCATTCTTGACTAACAGGTTATAACTGGCCTTCTGTGGAAGATGTATAGTGGGGAGAGGGTGCCCTAGTAAGGTAACTAGAGCATCCCAAAGTTCAACAGTCACAGCCCTCACATAACAACCAAGAAAGGGGAATGGTGCTTCGTGCGACCACCTCACAGGGGGAAGAGAAGGGACAGAGCACATCTTGGAGAGATCAACCACCTCCTAGAGATGAATCTAGACCGTGGTGCCCCCGCTGGAGCACTGCCATTGAGACATCCTGGCTGAATGGTCACTGGGTTCTGCCTGGCCCTATCACTTTGCCTCACCTTTGCCCATGCAAAGATAACTAGCCTCACTTCAAATACGTTTATGAATTAATGCAAAGCTTGCATTACAAAAGGTAAAGCTTGAGTGCCATTTTCAGTGGCATACCATCAGAATTAGTGGGAAGGAGATGCTCAGAACCTTGTGTTCAGGTCATGACCTGTTAAGAGAAGACCTAACACATTTTATTCAAGGTAATGACTGGCACTGGTGACTGTTACCATTCTATGTATATTAAACTATTTTAACAAATTACTAAGGACATTTGACAGGTACAGAGAACAGCAGCTTTGAGGGCAATAAAATCTACTTCCCTGTGCCATTTATAAGCTTCTGATTTGCAGAGATTTAAATCTAAGAGCTGGACAAAATGAGGTTTGACTCTACACAATTCATGTCTGTTAAAAAACTAAAAGGGAAAAAAATGTGCAGCAAGGAGAAAACCGCATTTGTTTCCTTCTCTGTTTCTTGGCTAAGGGCGGTACAGCTAACTTGACACCAGCTTTGTAGCCTCCAAGTGGGTAAATTTAAATTTCCTTCAGATAAATGTTTTCCCAAATGAGAAAATGCTATTTTTAATGAAACCAAATAGCCTTAATTGGTTGTGATGGGAAGTAAACTCAGAGATAAACACTGCATAAATAATTCAAGGCTTTCCATCTGGGGAAACTTCTTCCTGAATTGAAGAGCGAATATTCAACCTAAGACTGTTTGCATCATCTGAAAAGCAACAATTGACATCTAAGCTACCTTCCAATTGCAAAGCTAAGACAAGGTAGCATTCTGAGACAACTATTGTGAGTTTCATGAAATGGCTGCCCTCACCCCACACCAACACCCCTTCCCCATTCTTACAATGAATGCAAATTAAAACACTCATCCGGGTCACACTCTTTTGTCCTCTCCTCTACCACAGTGCTATTTAATTTAAAATAATTACTATGCTCAGTTTTGATTAAAAGGATGGGTAAGGAATGCTCCCAAGTTTCCAGGACATACATAATAAAATCCATCAAGTATTAAGGGCTACAATAAACATACAGGACAAAGTAAATAAGAATACAGAAGGGTAATTAATTCCAGTGGGTGAAAAGAGAAAGCTTAATGGAAGAGCTGGCATTTGGGCTGAGCAACAACATATCTGAGATCAGAAGGATATTAATAATCATGACAATATGGCTGCACAATATGTTATTGATTATTTTTATTTTTATTAATAGCCACAGCTAAGATTTCAGGAGTAGTTACTGTGTGTATTAAATGTTTTAAATACAATAGTTCATTTAATCTTAAAATAATCTCATGAGGTAAGCATTCTGAAGCCATTTTTTTTCCTTTTTTTTTTTTGAGATAGAGTCTGGCTCTATCACCCAGGCTGGAAGTGATTCTCCTGCCTCAGCCTCCTGAGTAGCTGGGACTACAGGCATGTGCCACCATGCCCGGCTAATTTTTGTATTTTTAGTAGAGACGGGGTTTCACCATATTGGTCAGGCTTGTCTTGAACTTCTGACCTCAGGTGATCCGCTTACCTCAGCCTCCCAAAGTGCTGGGATTACAGGCGTGAGCCACCACACCCGGCCAAGAACCATTTTCAAAATAGAGAAACTGAGCAGAGAGAGGTTAAGTGACTTGCTCAGTAGTGCTCAGCTAGTAAAGGCCAAAGCTAAGAAGTTGCACTCTTCATCAGATTCCTACACTCCAGCCTCTGGCCAATGCCAAGCGTTTGAGATTGTGGCAGTATACAGGAAAGGTTCTGAAGAGAAAGGAAGGAGAAAAGAAGTTAAGAGAGAGTGCTCATGGCTCCAAAGAGGATGCAGGCTCCATTATCACTGGGAGCAAAAATTATCCTCCAAATACCCTACTGAGAAAATTGAAAATTTTCACCACAGTCTTTCATGTTGCTTCTAGCTCCCTGTACATGCCAACTATCTGCACTAAGCCCCTATGATATTGATAAGCTGTCCTGTTTTCTAATGGCCTGGGATGAAGATTTCAAAACTTTCTTCCACCGACAACTTCGTTTCTTCATTCACGTATTTTCTTCCTAATTGACTAGATTATACCACCCCTTAGACAAGGTTTGAGTTTTCTACTGTTCAGGGACTCAAGAGTCTATCCTTTAACAATCATAAATGTGGCAGAAATAAAAACAAGCAAACAAACAAACAAACCTTAAATTCACGACCAAAGCTTGTTCTTCTATACCTAAAACCAAGATGACCTAACTTCGAAGTATATGATCTATTTCTCTGAATTGCCACATATTCAACAGAGAGCCAAAAAAGACCTTTTGCAACACAGGATATTTTATCTGCCCTTTTAAAATAAAAATATTGCCTTCTTATTATCTTTGTTTATTCTCTTATGAGAAAGGCTCTAAACTGATCGCACAAAGGTAAAAAGAATTCTAATTGCATTATCCCAAGGCAGATATAAAAATTCTTTAATAAAATAAACATGACCGCATTAAAATCATTCTGAAATAGGCAGAAAAGTCATTTAGTGATAATTGAATGTTGATTTAAAAAGTCTTGATGTGTGCCGCTGGAGAGAGAAAATAGGATATGAAAATAAACAAAATTATGTTTTGGAGAACAAAGCACTAAAGGTATATCTATAGAGTTGATTCTACAAGATAAATATAGAAACCTAATGGAAAAACATATTGGGCTTCTTTGTATTTGTTGAGATAATTTTATGTGATCGAATTAAACAGCACAGGAAAATGAGTTTTGCCTTTCTTACGCCTTCTGTCTGTTAAAAATGAAAATTTTAAACGGATGAACTTACCCCAACTTAGCCCAATAATCTTGACACGTCACTTAATAAAAAAAATTGTACCCTAAAGAGTACCTTCCAGTTGGAAATTTGTTTTACTATGTGTGCTTAATTGTACGTAAGTAGAAGATTTGACCCTTTTTAAGATGTGGGTCAAAGGATAAAGGTCACAACCCTAATTCCTATCCTGTGCTCCTTGATGTGTTTCTGGGACACAAACATGACATGAATTCAATGAATTCACTCAAGCAGGGAATTAATCTTTACTGAACACCCAAATGCTGAGCACACAGGGATTCGTAGGGCCTAAAGGGTTAGCATCTCAAAGTCTCACAAGAAAGACAACTGAGGAAGCAAGCACTTACAGCATAGAATTATAGAAGCTATGAAACGAGAAGCTGCCACAGGAACACCTAGCAGAGGAACTGGAGTGGAGGTTGGAGGAGACCCTGAAGCCTTCTAGGATGAAGCAGCTAAGCTGAGACCCAAAGGAAAAGAGACAATAGCAAATGGTCATGCAGGATGGGGGTGCCGGAGGAAGAAAATTTCAGGCAAAAGAACACCATGCTTAAAAATTCATGATACAGAAAGAAAAGGTGAGACCTGGAATCAGAGATGAGTAATACTTGAAATAAGTCTGTCAGAAGATCAGAAAATCTAAATTCAGAAGGGATTTTGGCATAACAAAGACACGTTGTAGAAATATCTGGTATTTAAAATATGGACACTGGGATACCCAGGGACTTACTCCAAAGGCACAGGGTCACTTGGATCCTACCGGTGAAGCCCAGGTTTATTCCACACCTGTCGCTAGGCATGGCTTTATGACAGGCCAGGGCAAGGCTGGAAATACTACTGTTCACATCTCTGACTCCATAACTGATGTGGAAGCTCCAGGTTATACTTGTGCATCTCTGAGCTTGCCCCAAATCCTAGAGCCCCAGAAGCAACTGGCATGCCAGCAGTGCAAGATTTTCTGTGACTCTCTGAGAAGCAACATGCAAAGCAGTTAAGACGTGAGGCAGGTCTGGGTTCTGACCTCATTTCACCATTCCCTGGGTATAATCCTGGCTAAACTAAAGCCTGGGTGTTTAATGGATGCTTAATCATCCATTAAACAAGGATGATTATGATGCAGAATTAAGAGGCGATGAGGGTTAAATGACATAATGCAGGCACAGCACTCAGCACTGTGTGAGTCACATGGTCATAGTCAGTACAAGGAAGCCACCAGCATTACAGTCACTATCATCACCACAACCACCCCCATCACCATCATCAAAGTCCATATCTGCACCATCATCACTATGACTGTCATCTCCATCACCACCATCACAATGATCATTACCACCGTCATATCTGGGTATGACATCTAATAGAAGATTTTGCAGGTGGAAATGAGAAGTTCCTTTTAGTCACCACTTTAATCCTGTATAATCTCGCACAATATCAGATGTGGAAGGGGGCGGGGGTTGTGGAGAGGCCAAAAGGTGATTTCTAAGCACAATGGGAGAAATCTAAAATTCAGAATTAGGAGTGGAAGGTTGTATGCGAAGGCAGAGGTTTGGTAGAATTTCCTCACATTACAAAAAAGGAGACATTCAAGGACATGCTCAATCCTTTGTTAATTTCAGACTAAATCCTTTGTTAATTTCAGACTAAATTTCAGACTAAAAATCCTTTGTTAATTTCAGACTAAAGTCTTGTGGTGTGTGTTTCTAGATTCTTGGATGGTATCATCTCAACCTTTTGACAATAATCTGCTCACCCATAAAAAAAGATGCCAGTATTCTTCAAGTACTATGAGGTAAGAAACAACGTTCTGTTTCCTGGATTTATCAAATTTGGCATCCGAAAAGGCTTCTAAGTCTCCAAGTCAATCCTTCTCCGAAGCATGGCTGCAAAGAATTTACTCTGCTAGTCAATTACACACACACACAAAATAGAGTAACTGTAAATGTTCAATAAACACTGAATATATTGTAAGTGCTGAGAATAGAAAACTTGAGTATGTATCAACTCCTTTAATTCTCACAACCACCACAAGCATCAGGTATTACTACCCACATTTTACAGAGGAAGAGACAGAGACACTGAACGGTGAACTCTTGACTCAGATTCACAAAGAAAAGTGGGCAGAGCCAGGACTCAAAGTTTGGTCTGTTCATCTGCATCCCAGGGGCTTGACCTCTATGTCTGTCTCCCATGTTGCCTCCAGTGCATAGCCTAAGTCAGTCACCCAAAGATGGCAAAACTGCTGAAAGTCCTCTATATATGCAGAGGCCACACCCAGGCTCAAAACAGAAATCAAAGTGTGTTCACACCTAGCCCCGACGTCCCTGACAAGCTCCTCTACTCCGGTGCTCTATTTTCCACTTAAAAGCTAGACTCGGCTGGGCACGGTGGCTCACACCTGTAATTCAAGCACTTTGGAAGGCCAAGGCGGGCGGATCATGAGGTCAAGAGATGGAGACCATCCTGGCCAACATGGTGAAATCCCATCTCTACTAAAAATACAAAAAATTAGCTGGGCGTGGTGGCACACGCCTGTAGTACCAGCTACGTGGGAGGCTGAGGCAGGAGAATCGCTTGAACCCTGGAGGTGGAGGCTGCAGTGAGCTGAGATTGCACCATTGCACTCCAGTCTGGTAACAGAGCGAGAGTCCGTCTTAAAAAAAAAAAAAGCTAGACTCACGTACAACTTCGAATAAACTCTGTGAAGACAGTAGAAATTTTCTGTACTGTCTTAGAGAGCTTCAGTGGAACACAACATTACATGTCTTCATCATTACCCACAGCACGTTTTCCCATAGGTGCTCACTGCCAGATAAGTACATTTCAAGTGTGCCTTTGTTACTGGCATCTTACAAGATGTTAAAACTGATATTTAGGCAGAAATTGTCTCCAATTTGTGAAACTTGGAATGTACTTTGGTATGTGAAATATAAATATCCTTAGAAAATGAAAATGCTTTATTAGGAGGAGTCTTTCAAAATTCAGAAGCAACCGTCATGCTATATTTTATACACAGATGCATGAGGCAACTATAAAAACAACATTTTAAATATTAAAGACTTAGAGCTGGTTGTTGGCTGGAAAAGTAACTACCTATAAAAAACACTTAACACTGAAAACCATCAGAAACTAACAATTTCTTATTAAATCTATTTAATGTCAAGAATGTCTCACTAAGTGGGATAAGTTTTTAAAATATTTAACACATAGAGTCACTTGGAGGCTGAGAAGATATTTTTTATTAAACATACTTAATGATTAGCACTGCTCTATGGCTGGGGGGAAAAAAGGCAAGTGCTGTAACTGTTACAAAGCAAAGGCGCCAAGTGTTTACAGCTGTGCTGGCAACGGACAGGAATCTTTATAAAGCATATTTAAGGCTCACCAGCTGCAGGAGTTGCTACATCGCTAATCACCCCAAATGCATTCTTAAATCAAATTTAAAACACGGTCATATTTGTTTAAATGATCCATCTATGAAATTAACTTCTAGGGATGGCAAACAATAGTTCTGTACATAGACTCCCTTCAGATCTACCAATAATTGAGACCTGAAGTTCATATTTCTGTACAAGCCCATGATTGGCCTTGAGAGAAGAAAAATGTAGAATAAACACCCATCACAGTATTTGGAAAACATTCTGTGCTTTCGTGTAGTAATTACTCATCTTGTTTCCACAGTTTTATTAGAAAAAAAGATATTTTTCCCCCTGTTGCATGAAAACACTTCTTACCAGAGATGGTAAGGACTTCCCAGAAATTTACTAGCTTAAAAAAATTTTTTTTAACTTAAGTTGTACATACGTGTTAGAAGAGTAGACATACAACACTTCTCTTTAAAAAAACAAAAAACAAAAAAAACCCAACTCTCTCTTGGCTAGGTGTGGTGGCTCACGCCTATAATCCTAGCACTTTGGGAGTCCAAGGCAGGCGGATCACTTAACGTCAGGAGTTCAAGAGCAGCCTAGCCAACATAGTGAAACCCTGTCCCTACTAAAAATACAAAAATGAGTCAGGCATGGTGGCATGTTCCTGTAGTTCCAGCTACTCAGGAGGCTGAAGCAAGAGAATTGCCTGAACCTGGGAGGTGGAAGTTGCAGTGAACTGAGATCATGCCACTACACTTCAGCCTGGGTGACAGAGCAACACTCTGTCTCAAAAAATAAATCTCTCTCCGATCAGGAAAAATAACTAATGAGTACTAGGCTTAATACCTGGGTGACTAAATATACAACGAACTACCATGATCCAAGTTTAGCTATATAACAAGCCTGCACATGTACTCCTGAAGTTAAAATAAATTAAAAAATAGACGAAGTTGGAAAAATAAATCTCTCTATATATATCTCCATACATGTACGTAGGCTCATTTGGGTGGGCTGTAACAACGGTGGTCATTAAGAAACAAAGCATGGCCGGGCAAGGTGGCTCACGCCTGTAATCCCAGCACTTTGGAAGGCCAAGTCAGGAAGATTACTTCAGCCCAGGAGTCAAAATCAGCCTAGGCAACATGGCAAAACCCTCTCTCTACAAAAATATAAAAATTAGCTGAGTGTGGTGGCATGGGCCTATGGCCCGGCTACTGGAGAGTCTGAGGTGGGAGGATAGCTTGAGCCTGGGAGGTTGAGGCAGCAGTGAGCCAAGATTGCGTCACTGCACTCCAACCTGGGTGACAGAGCAAGATCCTGTCTCCAAAAAAAAAAAAAGAAAAATAAAAAAAAAGAAAAGAAAAAAGCATAACTATTCATTAGATAAGCAATAATACGCTTAATCGAATGCTCTGCAAAGACCACACCAGGAGCTACAAACTCTCATTTTACTATGATTTTCCAACTTTGAAGGTGGGCCTGCATTACCAACTTAGGGTACATGTGGAGAGACTGTGCGAACAAAAAGAACAAAAATTAGTTTCCTGATAAAAATTACACATCTTGAGATCAATCATTTCATTTAATTTCCAAAACCCTAGACCAAACTAGTTTTATCTCCATTTAGTAGGTCAGAAAATAGGTGAAGAAAGGTTAAGTAACTTGTCCAAATAATAGAACTGGGACATGAACCAGCTCTGGCCTGTTTGACTTGACACTCCTTCTGGATGTCCTTCCAACATATCAAGGCTCAGTGTTAAAGACTAAATGTTTGCCCACCCCCACTCCCCTGAAATTCGTAAATTGAAACCCTACTTCTCAGTGTGATGATATTTGAAGATGAGACCTTTGGGAAGTAATTAGGGTTAGATGAGGTCATGACAGTGGGGCCCTCATGAAGGGATTAGCACCTTTATAAGAAGAGACAGCAAAGAACTTGCTATCTCCCCAGGAATGCACAAAGAAGAGGTGAGATCTAATGAAACCTTGCCTGCATTTTGACCTTGGCTTTTCCAGCCCTCAGAACTGAGAAATTAATTTCTTATTTAAGCCATCTAGTCTATAGTATGTTGTCATGGCAGTAGGAGCAGATTAATACACTCAGCCACAGCCATACAGTTCCTAGATGGATTCGAAATTTGACTATCGATGAAGAGTTTGATTTTGGCACACAAGAGTAGGTCCATGTAACCTGAACATCTGGACCAGAAGTTCTCAAATGGAGACGATTTTGCCCCCCAGGGGATATTTGCTAATGCCTGCAGACATTCCAATTGTCACAACTTATAGGGGGCATCTGTTGGATAGAGGCCAGGGATGCTGCTGAACATCCTATAATGCAAAGAACACAGGGGCAGGGAGAGGTAGATTAAAGGTAAGAAATGAGGATTGGAGATATCGATTGAGCCAATCAGGAAGTATGACATCAAGAGACAAATTCCACCAACCCGGTGATCTGGCACCATGTCAATAAAAATAACTTGTTTCCATATGAGCAAATGTATCCTTATATGACCTATGGGGCCAGCCACCCTAACCCTATCACTGAACTAGCTGTGTGTGCTGGGCATCAGTAATGTAACCACTCCTAGCTCCAGGTTCCACATCTGTAAACTAGGGATAAAATAAGTAATTCTCTGATAAAGGGAGATTAGATAATGCACGCAAAGATTATTGTCATTAAATAATTACTATTACTGGCTTTTGTACATCAGGGAACACTGTGTGTGTGTGTGTGTGTGTGCGCGTGTGTGCAGCACTGAGGGAGGCAGGGAAGTGGTGGCAAACGAGCCTGAGTTTTCTGAGTGCAGAGCTGTGCACAGATGTGTCATCCCACAGCCACAACAAAGAGGAATGGAGCGTGCCCCGGAGGCCCCGATGATTTGCTCATGGCCATTTAATCAGAGGATGGTACGAATTACCTAGCATTTGTCTTCTAGCTTGTTTCGAAGCACATTACCTTAGCTATGGCTTTTTTTGCTGTTTATTTACACTGTTTCCTTTTGGACCAAAATCTCAGTAAAATTGCACTAGGGACATTTTTGTCTTTTTCCTTCCCAAGAAGTTGCATATCTAAGTATACCATTAGAACTGATTCAGGTCAGTGAATCATACTAAACACCAATAAATGTGAGGCAAAAGCATGCCTAAAGCTAACACCCTTGACTTGTTTAACTCTTGAGTGGATTTCATGACAAACCATAAGCATCACACACAAATGTCACATTCTGCATTCTCTCATCCAATTCTCATTAGAGTGTGGAGTGGCAGGAGAGTTGGCCACTTCTCCCAAATAATGCCAGGACTTGGACACAAGAAAAGAGGATTCAGAAGCTGGGAAGAAAAAGAGAAACGCATTTTCAGTTTGCAATAACCCAGGACTTCACATTCTTCAATATGGATTTCTTTTTTATCACATCATCTGGAATTCCTTATGGAGTTCTGAGCTATTCCAAACCAGACTCACCTCTTTCAAGGCCTATTAAGGCCTATTAAGCCGTAACCCACAAGCCCCAACAAATCTCTGGCTCAGCTTATTTCCCTTAACCTACGCTATATTTTTCCAAAGTACTTCTCACCTTCTAACATATGCAATTATTTATGATGTTTTTGCATCTGTCTACCCCTTGCTAGAATAGAAGCTCCACAGCGGCAGGAATTTTTTTTTTTTTTTTTTTTTTTTTGGTCACTGACACATTCCAAATGCACAGAGCACTGTCTGGCACATAGAAAGCACTTGGTAATATGTTGAATACATCCCTGAATTAATGTGACATCAATTCTTCACCCATAAAACCTACAGTTAAAAATTAACAGTGCTCCCACCAATTGCTGGACATAGGCCTACAACCATGTAAGGCTTAGGTATTATCCAGCATCCGGGAGAACAGCTCCTCTGAGCAAAGAGTGCATTTAAAACAAGGAAATTGTGAATTGGATGCACTCGCCAACTTTCCACCTAGAAGCTACAGCTCCTCCTTTAGAGAATGATAAATGTCATTGTCATAATCAGAAATTTTCCGTGGTTTCCAATGTGCTTGCTTTTATGCTGAAAGCCAAAGCATTAATAAAGCAATTGAAGGAGTAGGATTATAAGTCTATGAATGTCAGTGGCAAGGTTTCACATATGTCACTTTGCAATAATAAAGGACTTCAGAGATAGGGCTACGGACTGAGCTGAACAGGACTACTTGTATTTCTTAAATAGGAAATAGTGAAGACAGGACCAAAAGCAAATAAATGAGAAAAATGAAGGCAAATTCAATTAATCATTTCACCTACTGACACTTTAACGCATTATTATTAGAACTACTCTGAAATGTCCTGGAAGATTATTCACAGCTTCTCACCCCACCCCACCCCATCCATTCTTCAGGGCAAGAAAGTTGAACTGCAACCTTTCTGATTAGCTTTTACATTTGACAGTGCTATTCCCATTTCCAGGCGATGCTGAGGTTTTTGAAATATCAGCCCTGCCTGATGACCATGAATTCATGTTACTTTCTTCTAGCTCTGGCTTTTACTTGGGGAAGAGAAAATGGTCTCCAAATTCAGAGTCTGAAAACAGTGCCATTTTCAAGCCCCAAACAGAGACTTGGTGTTCAGATTTTAACTTTAAATTTACTGGAGGGTTTTGCCATTCCCTGATCTAGCAGAGCTAACTTGCTCAGAGGCCTGGGGGTCTGCCTCGGTGGAGTGTAGGACTCCTGTCCCGCCTTGGAACGTTTAATATTCCCATCCATCACCTGAATCAATACGGTGCAGTCCTCCTCCCCAAGAAGGAGCCATGGACAGGGACGGCCACATAGACTAAGTTAATTTAAAAGTAATAGAGTGAGATTGCTCCCATTACATTTATTGAACCAGCACCTCCAGCAGTTGGCTGCGGGGGTGGCCAAGTATACTGTGGAGAAAGATACAGAAAACTCATCAAAGCCATGGCTTTGATTTTATTTATTTTTTAATCATTCATCCTTGTCTGCTGCCAGCATGGACATTTAAAAAATTTCTTTTGAGTGGAGGGATGCTGACTTGGTACTGTTGTAACGCCTTTATCACCTGACTATACAAGTTTCCATCAGAACAGAGAAATGTACACCAGCTGTTAAGAATTTTAATGGATATCTACCTCTAAGTGTAACTGACGAACTAGGAAGACTACAAGAGAGGAGTCTGAAAGACATTCTACCAACAGACTCACACATGGCTCTGAGCAGCTTGCTGCCTTTCCAAAAGACCCCATGATCAGACCTCACGCAAGTTCTGAACTGCGTCAACACCACTCACTGGACTTACTAGCTGAGTGACCCAAGGCTGGTAGCCTCATCTCTTTGTACTTCTGTTTCCTGACATGATGTGTATGAAAATAATACCAACACCGCAGGTTTCCAGTGAGAATTAAAATACAGTTGACCCTTTAATAACATGGGTTTGAACTGCAAGGGTTTGATTTTTCCAAACAAATGCAGACTGAAAATAAAGTATTCTCAGGATGCAAAACGCATGTATATGAAGGACTGACTCTTTGTATACTTGGGATCCACAGGGCTGACTTTGAACTTGAGTATGTGAGCATTTTGGTATATGTGGGGGTTGCAGAACCAATCCCCTGTATTAGCTTGTATTATCATTTTCTCCATAAGGATCATCAGCTGGCCAGGCTCAGTGGCTCATGCCTGTAATCCCAGCAATTTGGGAGGCCGAGGCAGGAGGATTACCCGAGGTCAGGTGTTCAAGACCAGCCTGGCCAACACAGTGAAATCCCGTCTCTACCAAAAATACAAAAATTAGCTGGGCATTAGCAGCACCTGTAGTCCCAGCTCAGTCCCAGGCTGAGACAGGAGAATCGCTTGAACCTGGGAGGCAGAGGTTGCAGTGAGCTGAGATCACACCACTGCACTCCAGCCCGGAGGACAAAGTGAGACTCTGTCTCAAAAAAGAAGAATCATCAGTCAACAATGAGGGTTGCTGGAAACCTCAAAAGAGTAGTCAAGGTAGTTGTTACTAAACTCTCTCCCTCTTTAATTTGCATCCACTCCAAAAAGTACAAGGAAGCCAGGCGTGGTGGCTCATGCCTGTCATCACAACATTTTGGGAGGCCAAGGCAGGAGGATTGCTTGAGCCTAGGAATTCAAGACCAGCGTGGAACACAGGGAGACCCTATCTCTGGGGTGTAAAAAAAAAAAAAAAGATAGGCATGGTATGTGTGCACCTGTGGTCCTAGCTACTTGGGAGGCTTAGGTGGGAGGATCACTTGGGCCCAGGAGGTTGAGGCTGCAGTGAGCCACAATGGCACTACTGCACTCTAGCCTGGGCAACGGAGTGAGACCCTGTCTCAAAAAAAAAAAAAAAAAAAAAAAATGTATAGGGAGCAGTTGAGAGTAGATACCAGGGATACCAAATCTCAGCAAGGAAGAGAGAGAAGCCTTCCTCTGAAAGTGACATTTGAACTGAAGCTTTAATAAGAAGAGTCTGGAAAGACTCTTCTCAGAGGTAGGACAAAGCAGGAAAGTAGGTTCATAGGTCCTGAGGTGGGAAGAGGCAAGGCCTTTTAAAGAAGGTCATTCAAGCTGGAGCAGAGAGAAAAGGGGAAAGAGTATTTCCAGATGCAACTGGGCTGGGAGGCAGGAGCCAGGTCACACACATATAATAGTTTTATAGGGCATCTATACCAGCACGTCACAGGCAAATTGAACAACTAATGTGAGACTAAAACAAGATGAACTCATCATGTCACTATCTCAGAACTAGGTCGGTCATTCAACCATTTCAATATTATCTTGCGGGCGCGCATTTATAGATAAGCCTGTGCAAATTCTGCCATCTGATTCCCCTTAGCATTAATAGTTCTGCCTGACAAAACCATCTGCACTGGCCTAACACTCCACTCTTTAAGTCTCTTACACATGAAGAGGCGTCATGATTTTTCACTGATCTGAAATTAAAATTTCCAGCCATAAAAAATATATTTAGATCCAAGGCTACATGTCACTCCTGAAATCTTGTCATTTAAATCACGTTAGGCGTTGAATGAGATATAGGTGAAATTTAACTTTCACTGCATTTTAGTCTCGATCATGGCAAATTTATAACTCAGGAGTAAATCCTGCTGTCAAGGAAAACGTCTTCACTAAATCAGATTCGTTGCTTCCCTCTTTCCTTCAATACTTTTGTAAAAAAAAAAAAAAAAATGGGAATGCTCTTCAACAAAATCCAGTTGTTTTGTCTCTTCCTAGCCACAAAGGCTCTACTGAGTTGCCATTTAGCCACCGGAAACTCCAGAATTTTCTATAATAGTATATTCGGTATTCAATTTGCTCAGCAAATAGTGTGTTGGATATTTTTACTCAAATCCATATTGACTAAATCTAAAGCAATTGCTTGGGGAAAGGTCACTAAAGAGCTTTCTTGTAGCTGAATTCCATTTCAGTCCCTGTCCCCACATGACTTTCAGGGAATAGGTGGCACTTTTGACTAATCCTACATTTCTCAAAGCAAATGTGCCCACTGGCTCCTATGAACATGGGTTTTCCTTGTACTTCTCTGGCTAGTCCAACTCTGTGTTCTCTGCAGGCCCACCTACCTTCCCCAAGATGTCTTCTGAAGGCTGGTATAACTCATAGCTCAGGGGAACCAGTACACACTGTCCTAGGAATTCTCATTAGCCCTAAGGCATTAATTTCCATGTGCATACTAATGCCTCTCAAATCTTTATTTCCAGTTCTGACTTGTGTCCTGTGTGGCAGACCCATCTAACCAATTGGTTTCTTAGACATTTCCAATTGGATATACCTACATATATCTAAAACAGAATTCATCCTCTTCCTCCTACACCTGCCACTTCCACAGAGCTCATTGTCTCAATGGAGCACTGCCTTTGGACCTAGTTGCACAAACCAAAACCCTTGAAATAATGTCTCTATCTTCTCTCCATAACTAACACCAAGAATTGTCAACCTCATTTGCCAAACATCCCTTAAATCAGTCTACTTCTTAACCCGGCCCCTGCCTCCAATCAGATCTAGATTAGTAACCACCATCACTTAGCTGTATTACTTTAAGAGCCTCCCAGGGTAATTTTACACTGCAGGTCATTCCATCCCACCATCCATTCCCCATTCCCGGTCATCTAACAGGATCAGGTAGCTCACTGCGCTACTTCCTTCTTCAGAATGCTTCAAAGGATTCTCATCTCCCTTAAAATAAAATCCAAACTCATTACTGTCATATCCCCTGTCTACCTCTCCATATCATGGTAATCTTACTTTCATTCTGTCCATAGCCATCCGAGACTTCTGCAAATGTGCCACTCTCTTCCTAAACACTGGGGCTTGCTGCAGTTTTCCCTGGACACACCTTTCCCCAGATTCTCCTATCCAACTCCTCTATATTCTTTCTGTTTCAGATAATATATCACTCTTCTTTGGAAGTAAACCCACTGCTTCTAGGCTAGGTAAGCCACTCATCTTATTTTCTTCCTGTGTAGCCTGCAGGTCACCTGTCGTATTACAATTGTACTTAGAATATGAGTTCTGTCTTATTCACCTGACACATGAGCTGGTATACAGTTACTCCTAAACACCCATTTGTTGATTAGGTATTTGTTCATCCTTCCTTCAATACTTTTGTTAAAAAACTGAAATCCTTTCAATAAAATCCAGTTGTTTCATCTTTTCCCAGCCATAAAGGCTCTATTAGAGTTGCCAGTTTAGCCAGTGGAAATTTCAGAATTTCTTACAATAGTGTAATTGGTTTACACCAACAAATGGTGTCTTGGATATTTTTATTCAAATCCGAATTGACTAAATCTAAAGCATCTGCTTCAGATTTACCCAGGCAGTGGGGGCTCAGTCTAAGTTCCTGCCCCATTCCAGAGGCAAATCAGCCTTCATCCCAAATGAATTCAATGACAATTCCTTGTTCTGTTCAGTTTTTTGAACAATTAATTCCATCATAGAGACTCACACATTCTTGGACTTGTCTGCAACTCAGCATTCCTCATTTCATACTGTTTGCTGTTCATTAACTGTCCATGAGTGCATCTCACCTCCCAAACTGGGTTTTGTGATTGATGACTCTCCCACCACTCAAAGATCCATGCCTCCTCCAGTGCTCACTTGCTGGTCAATTGATTGATCAATAATGACATCTCCAGTAAAAGTGTAATTCCCTTTACCCATAATCATGAAACATGCCCAAGCTGACTAATACCGATTTAACCACAACTCTACAATAAATCCATAGGCTGAAACTTTCAATTTATGGAAATGTAGCATCCATTAAAAAATACTAATTAGTCTTATGTACATATTTTTCTTCCTCCCTACCTCTAAAAGTTCCTTAAAGCAATATTTCAATTAGACTGTTTTCATGAGGAATCTGGCAGGTGGATTTTAGGATGCTCGATAAATATCAGTTTGAAAAACTAATTAAGCTTTGGGTGAGAGGGGGAGTAATGTGTCAACATGGCCTTAGTTCAAAAAATGCAGGAAGTGACTTAAGTTTAAAAAAAAAAAAAACAGGGAAAATTTTTCCATCATTTTAGAACTGTGTGTATATGTAAAACACCATCTGCATAAAGTTAAACCTGTGTTTGGATATACATGATTTCACTAAAAGCCTCATGCAATTTAAAACTTGAGTAACTCAGGATACACAAATGATAGAGGCAAATTGCAAACAATATATTTATTCATCAAACCCCTATCCTTTAACAGAATGTAAAGATAACCATGAAAGCAATGTATAAAGTCATTCAACCAGAGTCAGAAAATGCGAGTTAGAAAATCAGATTGGACAATGTCTTGTGACAGGTGGAAGGTGGCCAGGCAATATGAAATGCACTGTGTTATTTTAGGAATATTACTCTTGCATGTTATTCATAATTCACATTTTATCATCACTTATAATATAAAGTTTAAAATAAATGCAAGGTCTTATGGAGGAAGACCTGATTTTACTGAAGAAAAGATGCAGTTCTGTTAATGTGTGTGAATGTTTTCCCTTCATCCTCCCTCCTTTTGGCACAATCAGAATGGGAAATGACTGGCTGGAATAAAAGAGGTTTGAAGGTCACCCATGTTGTAGTCAATTCGCCTTGGGTTTTAATTTATGTGTTTTTAAAATGTGGACAGCATCCAGATGGTAAGTTTTCCAATGGAGATGGATAAATTAATAAATAAATAACCCAAGCATCCTTTCAGAGGACATGCTGATATTTTGACTTGTTCATAAATAATATCTAGTGTTTTAGCGTTTTTAAGGGTGTGCTAGGAATGTGAATTGTAAGCAGATACCTCTGGTCACCTTTTGATAATGAGCCCATCTTTAAATAATAGACAGCTTTCTCTTCCTTTCTGGGAGGCACATTTGAAGCTTGTGACAGTGAGAAATGTACTTGTGAGAATGAAGTAAGCAGTGTCTCCAAATGGACTCTAACTCGGACCTGTGTTAGTCCTCCTTGATTCAGATACTGAACTGTGTCCAGAAGATACACACAGAATTCTTGCAAGACCTTGAGATTTGAGGCTATCCTAGATACATCTGGCCCTTCACAAGTCAGAATACACACGTTCTTAGTGTGTGTGGGGGAAGACATTTTAGGGAGTCTGCTAAGTGCCCCATTTTCCAGAAACCGGATCACAGGTATAGGCCCACGTCTGCCATGTATGTTCTGCATTCCATGGCCATAGCCAATTGGACTGGACCAAGTAATGACCACCTGACCCAAGATGGACCAGTGAGGTTGTCCTAGATGCATCTGGCCCTTCACAAGTCAGAATACACACGTTCTTAGTGTGTGTGGGGGAAGACATTTTAGGGAGTCTGCTAAGTGCCCCATTTTCCAGAAACCAGATCACAGGTATAGGCCCACGTCTGCCATGTATGTTCTGCATTCCATGGCCATAGCCAATTGGACTGGACCAAGTAATGACCACCTGACCCAAGATGGACCAATGAGGTTGTCATTCCTGGGTCTTTGGCATTAGGCCAAAGGACTCTCAGTGAGTATCAACTCATAATCTGCAAACTCAAAAAAGCATTAGGAACCAGACTACACGACACCAACTGAGAGAAGCTGTCTACGGCAGAAGGAGGAAATGTCCAAGACACAAACAAAAGCTAAAGATACAATAAAAGACTTGTCTCCTTTCTAGCCCCTGTCTAGCCACATCTGTACCACTGAGTTTCACGAGACACTCCTATATTTTAAAAATAAACAATCTTTTTATGTTTAAGCTGACTTGAGTGTGTTTCTGTTATGTGCAACCCAGGAATGCTAACAAAGCCTTGGTATACAACAATGTTCTTCCAAATTGTGACCCGACCTCCTTGATGGCCAACATGCAACATAACATAATACGGTGGCAAGGCTTGACTATGAATGGAAAGGTTTGTGGATATTCGGAAATCAAATCATAATACCTCAGCACTCTTGTTCCTCATATGAACGAAACAATTTTCTTCTGACTGAATTAACAACAGGATTTAATGAAACCACACATTTCATAATGTGTTTGGTCATGCATTTCAGTTTTGTTTGGAATCAGAATCACTCCTCTCCTAGAATATGTCAGATTCAACTCTTAAAAATGTATAGGCTGTAATTAGCGTTATCATTGTCAGTAACATAAGAATATTTTCCAGCGTAATGTAGATGTCACCACAAAAAGATCATTTTGAAGAACTCTTTAGGATAAAAAAATGCATACCTTTCAAAAATATATTAAAAGGGCATCTTTAAAAGTGGCTCTCCTTTCTACCGAAGACTTCTTTTCTCCTCTTTAGAACAAAGAACATGCAGATTCTGACTTCCAGTAAACCACTGTCTTATCCTTTCAGTAATTAATGGATGCTTTGATACCAATGAATCCTAAAGAACATTTTTCAAGCCTTAAATGCAGGCTGGACTGATTCACACATAACACATCTAAAAAGATCTGGGGAATAAATAATCACGAGTTGCAAACACTTGCCCGGAGCAGTTGGGCACCAACCAAATTTCCAACAAGTGATGTGATTTTTTATTATAACAAGGAAAATTACTTACTGAAACACAAAAAAAGTGCCTCTCTTCCTAACCCCCGGCCTTGTCCTATAGACGAACACACACATTTCCTGGGTGATCATTTAGCAAATCCTTTTTTTAAAAAAAATCACACTGGCTCTGGGGCACGTTTTTTGATGGATTTAAAAATCTGTGCTCACAAAGGAAGTTTATTTCATTGGCTAGGCTTCTGACTAGGTTAAAATCTGATTAAGCTAGCCTACAGGTAAATGTCTGTCAGCTGCTTGGCTTAAAATATGAGTTGGCACTTGAAAATATTTGGAAAAATTAGATTTTGCAGGGTGTAGAGGCTTTTTCAGGTAAGCGACAAATTATTTTTAAGCAGACACTTGCTTTCAGCCAGGATCTCGAACACTGAAGACACTGGCTGCTGAATGGGGTATGTGAGGAGCTGATTTATGCTGACACAGTCCACTGCATTTTTCAGGGGATGGTGGGGTGGCAGGAGGAATGCAATAGAAATGAGGCTGCCAGTCACCTTCTATGACCAGGTTCAGAATAAAGTATAGGGACTGGAGGTCAGTTTAAGGGACACAGCTCTGGAGACATGGCATTGGGTGGGACAAAGACTTCCTTGCCCTCATAATGTTCCTCGGGGCTAGATCAGCCTGGAAGTTAGGTCTTCTCCACACTATCAGTTAGTGATTTTTAAATCATTTGCAGAAAAACCATTTTAGATTAATGTAATAAGCATCATCCCCAGTTTGTTCTACTAACTAGCCATGGAGAAGGGGGATCTATGATTAAAAAAAAGAAAGCAGGGCGGGGGGAGAGAATTTAAACAGAGAATACCTATACTGACTCTAAATGATTTGACTCAGTAGTCGTAACAACAATAGGAATAGCAGACAATAATAATTGCTCCTATTCATTTGCCCATATGTCTGGCATCTTGCCAAGTACAATCAATACACTATTTGTTTTGTTTTACACAACAATCTAAGCAGAATTTTCTTATATCTTTTTTTTTTTTTTTTTTTTTCTAATTTTCGCTCTGTTTCCCGGGCTGGAGTGCAGTGGTGCAATCTTGGCTTACTGCAACCTCTGCCTCCCGGGTTCAAGCAATTCTCCTGCCTCAGACTCCTGAGTAGCTGAAACTACAGCCACGTGCCACCACGCCCGGCTAATTTTCTGTATTTTTAGTAGGGACATTGTTTCACCGTGTTAGCCAGGATGGTTTTGATCTCCTGATCTCGTGATCCACCCACCTCGGCCTCCCAAAGTGCTGGGATTACAGGCATGAGCCACCGTGCCCGGCCTCTAATACGTATTTTTAAGGTGAGAAAACTGAGGCTTGCATAAGTAAAGTTACATGTCTAGGTCATGCAGGCAGCAGTAAAGGGCCCGGCATTCAAACCTGGGCACACGTGTCTGGGTTCAAATCTCATGCTCTAACTCACTGTCTTATTCTTTGTGCCTCTCGGGTGATCAGAAGGGAGGTGCCCATGGTAGCCATAAAACTTTACTGAGATACAGAACAGTCAAGATACATGGAACATAAGAGCTTATCTAGGAAGTAAAAAATAAGAACAAGTAGTTAATATAAAAAACACTTGAATGTCAAGAACATTGCATTTTCAATCTTTAAGCATGAAGTTTCTAAGACCTCTGTAACCAAGAAAGACTAAGGCTAATCAAAGGCCAACATTTAATACAGTCATCATCAAACCCTTGTATGTGATAAAAGCTGCTTCAGCCTAAGAAATCAATTCCATTATGGCTATTTATGCAGTGATGCTAGTAAATCTATGAGAAATAAACTGGCCTCACTTACACCATTGATTGCCCAGGCTTAAGACAGATGGCACTGCATACTTTAATGCATGGCTCGCAAAATCATTTTTCTCTTTAATAACATACCCTTTATTGAAAAAGAAATCACTTAAGCATCATGACAATAAAGCATTGCAATTTCCATTAACCTTTTCAAAAACTTGTGATTAGAAATGTATCAGTAAAATATGGGTAAGAATATAAAAATGGTTTTGCCTTCTAAAAGCCAATTCATAAGGAAGCCACTGCTAGAGATTTTCTCTTCTAACTAGTAAAAATTAGTTAGGTCATCACTGAAGACTATACAGAGCCCACTTAAACAATTTTTTTGAGCTAGATAATTTTTTATTGTGCCTTTATGTGAAAACATTTACAATTTTTACATTACTTCATAAGAGAATTGTTCTGAAGCTTGGCAATTTTTAAGGACAGATAGATACCTGAGGGAAAAAACATTTGAAAAATTGAGGTCCATGAAAAGACTTAAAAGGGAAAAAAATTACTCCACAATGGTTACATTTTACGGCTGTCAACAAAACAAAACCTTAGAACCCTTTGAGATCCTAATCAAGCAATTAAAAAAAATAGATGAAAATTTGGTTACTGTAAAATAAGAAAAGTAGTCATCAAAAAAACTGAAAAAAAAAAAAAAGGTTTTCCCATTATATTTAATTGAAAATCCCAAACAAATAATTGGAGATAAAGGAACACAAACACTAAGCTTTCTCAGAGTCCTTCCCAGTCGTTTTGCCAAGGTTTCTCAAACACCAAAGCAAAATGTAAAGCAAAATTCCCCATAGTAACATTAACACATCTGCATCAAAAATATGATGCTATATATATATACATGCATTCAGACCTATAATTTTTTTTAACAATTAGTTCATTTCTTAAGCACTGAGGTGGGTAGTGACAGCTAAGACACCACATATTAAAAATTTTTAGTGTTTCAACCCACTCCCTGTTACAGTGTCTAACTCTGACTTCACTGCCCACATATGAAAACTGGACCAGCTCCCAGCCTATTACATAAAGATCTCCCTTCTAACTGGGGTCACAAGCATGACTTTCATACGCCTGGAAGATACTTTTATGCCAACAAACAAGAAATTGCTAGGGTTAGGTCGACACAACAGAGGCAGCAACCTGCTTTGAAAGATAGATTATTACTGAAAATGTGGTAAATCATTTCCCATTATCTGATACTGATGAATTGGAAAATCTCATGTCGAAATTCACAAAACACAGCCCTATTTATGTCCCTAAACCCAAGTACCATGAAGTCAAGTCTAAAGCATTCATCAGATCTACTGAGTTTAAGTAAATTCATTAGTTAATCAATCCGTATCTATCAGATAACACATTAGGGGTTGCAAAAGGAAAACCTGCATCCAATAATGTTAACTTGCTTTAAAAACCCACTTGGAAAGAAGGGTAACACATGAAAAAATGGCCAAAAAGATTCTACGGAGAAGGGAATAAACTGGAAACTTTACCCATAGCTAGTGAAACTCATATCAACTCTGACTTGACTTACTTCCATTCCATTTCTGCTTAAATACATGAAGTGCAAGCTACCTAAGCTTGATGGAGTAGAAAATTAAAATCACTTAATCACAGTAACAGTGTCAAAGATTCTTTTGAAGTTACCTGGCATTAAAAAGTATATGCTCTATTCCTTTTTCTTTAACAAAAATCTCACAAAATAGTGACCTTTCATTATCACTATTGCCAAAATAATCATACCATGGACAAGTGGGGAGATGGGGGTTCTGTAACAGTATCTTGCTAAAAGGGGAAATTTATTCCTTTCTATTACCAGGTTGGGTTAAACCAAAGCACTGAATTAACACAAAAAGGACTTGGAAGTGAATGTCTAGAAAATAGTTGGCAATGTATATGTTAATTACCTTGATTTAGATATTCCATAATGTACACATATATCAAAACATAATGTAGTATACCATAAACATAGTTGTCAGTTAAAAAAATATTTAAAATTTAAAAAAGAAAACTACACTAAACAGACACTCTCACAACAGCCTTATTTCACTTGTCTTTTCAATAATGACAGAAAGCTAGACCCCCTTTCTTGTTTTTGAACCTCTTCTTGTCTAAGAAAACAATTAGGATATGTCCTAAGATAAGCTTTTCATTGAGGATTCAAGTATTCCCCAGCAATAATGTGGACAATAACACCATTATTGAAGGATTACTGCACAACATCTCATGTTCTCATGAGTATTTTTGAAATACTTCACATTTACTGAGGGTTTACTATTTTCCAAAACACTGCCACAACTAGTACCTTCTTTAATGCTTACCTCAAAACAGGAGGTAGGTTATAATCTCTTCGCATTTAAGACTTGGTTTTGCCAGGTAGCCTTGGAATCTCAACAGTCTCCCTAGGTTTCCATATCCGTAACAAAGGCAGATGTTGGATAAATCTAAATTTAGCCATTTTTGGTAACAGTGCATGAAAAAGATTTTTGTTTGTTTGTCTAGGAGTAAACAAGGATGATGGCTAGAGAGGAAAGTAATGCATACTCAAAAATATACTTGGAGGAGTGCATAGCAATAAGAAAGGCTCCAAACCAGATGGAGCACTTACAACTTTAGAAGAAAAATGACTGGAGAAATCCCAGCAAGAAGGTAAAAAGAGGAGTGAAAAAAACAGGCTGAAATTTGCAAATACACACAGAGAAATATACATTCATAGTAACACTGCTAATGAAGAGTTGAGGTAAATTTCATCATAAGTCTGTTTTTGATTAATTCCATCTTTGGCTAAGGAAATGTTCTAGTTTCCTGATGTTTTCATTAGTATTATGTGGGAGAGAACCATAATTATCTGCTCATTAACATATTTATATCTGAGGTTAATTCAAGGTTGTGTTTAAATATAACACAGAAGTATAATTAACTCATAAGATAATATGCATTGTTAGCATTATTTTTTTTTCTGTTTCATTACATTATTTAGAACAACTAATTTAATCATAATATATATAGCTGTAAAGGTAAGCTGCAGCCTTTTGAGGTTAAATTTAATTAATTGGTGATGTATTTTCTTAATTTTGTTTTGAATGTATTAATTATATTGTTTTAATAAACATGCAATAAGACAATTGAAGAACAAATTTTAAAATAAGAACAGACAAGAAAAATAAAAGGCTTCACATGAACAATATATCACTAAGAAATCAATTACCAATTTTTATTTAGCAAAATAATAGCTTTTGTTTTTGTAGAAATAATAGTTCTACAGAAAAGCCACTTACAGCTTCTATACAAAATACCTTTGAAATGCAAGGGGCAGTAGGTTTGTTACCTGAAGCTGTTGCGAGGTAAATTTCAGACCCAAAAGGTATATAATTCCAGCTCTTAACAAATCGATTTACTAATCCACCCGAGACACTATCAATCCTGGAGCCAATCTTTCTACCTATCACCAAAAACCACGGTTCCATCCCCATTCATAAGAACATTAGATACGTCAAATAAATTGAAGGCCCTATTCAAATCCCACTTCCCTGCCAGTTCTGATCTCCACCTCCATCGTTCACACCATAATATACTTAAATTGAAAAATGCCTGTTGGGTAAGACCTGTTGAACTTTCCACCCTCTCCTGAGCCAAGAGAAGGTGACAAGCATTATGTCTGCCAGTCAGTTATGTCAAAACAAAATGCCCATCGATACTGGTATTGTTCTGCCAAGTCCTAGCACCAAAACTAGATTTAACTAAAAGATCAGACATTTTATGATCTAGTTCTTACAAACATAAGCTGGAAGACTCCTCAGATGTTGAAATTAGTTAAGACAAATAATAGTGGGTTCATTCTTTTATTTCACAAAAAATGTAAATAGGTCACCTATAACATACCTAGTACTACACTCAGCACTGAGGTTATAGAAATTAATGAGACAGCAATGGTACCTGCCCATAGGATTCTGGCAGAATAGTCACGTACAGCAGCCTTGGCTGTGAGTTTTCAGACCTCTAGAAATTCATGAGACCAGTAATGAGGTTATGAATAAAATTTAATGTAAATTGTATACATATATGTGTATTCTCTGCATTGGAAAGTAAAAGACAAATTAGTTCTACAGAAGAAAACAGTCTGTTCCTCTCTCTCCAGACACTTTCTTTTTTGAGGGGGAAGGGAGAAAGGAAATCAGAAAACAATACAAAGTCTGAACAAAACATGAAATGCAAAAAAAAAAAGAAAAGAAAAGGAAAAAGACCTATATGACCAAAATTTTACATATAATTTCAAGAAATGTATTAGCCCTATATTAGGAACCCATATATTGCATTCTGGTAACAGAAAGTCACTATTATTATAGACAGTTTCAGAGCTGACATATAAAGCTACATCACATAATATCAAATGAATTAACTTTTAGCATAGCAACCCAAACATCTCAATTCACGAAGGTAAAGGCGGACAAGCACACTGTAACACAAAGACCTTCCGCTTTGAGATTAAACATTCTGGATTTAAAACCCTGACTGATCACTAATTCTAGCCCATGAGTACATCATGAAGGCCAAGACAATGTGTTATATTTTAACAAAAAGGGTATACTATACACATAAACATATATTTTTGGCTTTTTCAAACAAGTTATTAGCTTCTTTTGAAAACATCAGATGTTCTGACTAATGTTGGCTTATATTCTCAAACGTCAACAAGTCAAATAGCATGTTAGACATCTCTCCTACCTTTCATTTTCATGTCATATATACCTGGCTCCTATTAAACCTAAGTTTATCCCACATATATGATCTACGTAGCTGTGATGTTTATAAGACAGACCAACAGAAAGAGCCGAAAGGTCGAACAATGTATTGCATCCACACCATGGAAAAAAGCAAAAATTTATCAATCACCTACTATGCGACACTAAACTACACGTTTCTAAGTTTTACAATTTAATTCCCACAAAAACTCTTATCAGGTAGGTATTCGTATTAAAAGTCATTTTACTGATGAGGGAAGAAGTTAAACAGATGACCAGAGTCATACTCACACAGTGGCAGTAATGAAATATGAACCCCAGGGATCTGGCTCAAGGGCCTCAGCTATGCAGCATTAAAAAACATAGATGAGGCCAGGTGCTGTGGCTCACACATATAATCCCAGCACTTTGGGAGGCCAAGGTGGAAGGACTGCTTGAGCCCAGGAGCTGAAGATCAACCTGGGCAATATAGCAAGACCCTGTATCTAAAAAAATAAAAACTGTGCATGGTGACACATTCCTTTAGTCCCAGCTACTTAGAAGACTGAGTTGGGAAGACTGTTTGAGCCCAAGAGTTCGAGGCTGCAGTGAGCTGTGATGTGCCACTGTATTCCAGTCTGGGAGACAGAGCAAGACCCTGCCTCAAAACACAAACAAACAAACAAGCAAACAACAACAACAACAAAACCAGAAATAAGCCCCTGCTAAGTACTTGCTGCTGGCCTGGGTGCTGCCCTCTGAGTCACAGGTGTAGAGAGCTACTTACTGACAATGAAAAGACTCCCATTATCTATTAAGTGGAAATGAGTTTATAAAATCATACTGGCATTTCGAAAAGAGTGTTACTTGTTTGCAAGAGAAACACACACTTTCTTTAACTCACATATTGTGTGAATTACTTTGTAATGAACATATATTACTTTGATAATCAAAAGACCATAAACAATTTGCATTTTGAGAAAAAATTATTTTCATATTCTGCCTCTATACTTGTTCTAGCTTACAAAAATAAGGTCTTAGAAATGACATTAAATGAGACTCATTGTTCTGGTTTTTTTTCTTGAATTTAAAGTAAAGTGTGCTAATTGTGAAAAATCTGTAGAATGCAGCAAGGTACAAGTAGGAAAATTAGATTTCATTTTTGAAGAACTGAGAGATATTAGAAAATATAGAAAATATTCACAATATGCAAAGTGATAAAGCAGACTGTAAACATATTCATTTTGATATTGACTATGTTTTTATCTCCCCCACCCTCTGCCAAGTACTGGAAGGAAATCAGTCAAAATGAAAACAGATCACTCTATGATCAACAGAATCTATGATCAACAGAAAATAGTACCTAAACTCAGACTACTATACTCCTAAAATTATTTCTATCAAGAAGATGTTAGACTCCACTGAGATTTCTATAAGGATGACCTCTCTTCCCTCAGTTTTATCTGAAAAATAGAGATAGAAGTTTTTGTGGAAAAATGTTTTTAATAAGTGATGATTAAATGACACAATGCATGTAAGTAATCTAAGTATACACAGGAAGTAGTTTTCGAAAAGTTAACTATCATTATTATTCTAAGAGTTTCTCTTTGTTTTTAATTTTTTTAAGTTGGCAAATAAAAATTGTACACATTCATGGCATACAACATGATGTTTTAAAATATATTGTGGAATGACTCAATCAAGCTAATTAACACATCCATCACCTCCCATACTTACCATTTGTGTGTGTGTGTGTGTGTGTGTGTGTGTGCGGCAGAAATATTTTAAAACCTATTCTCTTAGCAATTTTCAAGTACACAATACATTGTCATTCATTATAATCACCCTGTTATACAACAGATCTCCTGAACTTATTCTTCCAAGGCCTTTTTTTTTTTTTTTTGAGATGGGGTCTCACTCTGTCACCCAGGCTGGAGTACAGTGGCACAATCTCAGCTCACTGCAACCTCCACCCCGAGCTCAAGCAATCCTCCCTTCTCAGCCTCCCAAGTAGCTGGGACCACAGATGTGTGCCACCACGCCCAACTAAGTTTTTGTATTTTTGGTAGAGATGGGGTTTCCCCATGTTGCCCAGGGTGGTCTCGAACTCCTGAGCTTGAGCAATCCACCCGCCTTGGCCTCTCAAAGTGCTGGATTACAAGTGTGAGCTACTACATGCGACCCGAGGAATTGTTTTTGATAGAAGTATGGGGAATACCTCTTACTGTTCAACATCTGATTCAGGAGGTCGCAGAGGGACCTCAGGAATTTGATTTTAGAAAATCTACCCTGCATTATCTGAAACAGATGAGCACCTGGTTAGCTCCTGCTGTTAGCCTGGGTGCTGAGCCCCGAGCTGTAACCAGTTTCTTCAGTAAGGTCAGCTTCTGCAGATCCTGGTTTCATTCTGGGACCCCAGAGACCAAGCTGATTCCTTCTTCTAAGAGCATCCCTTCAAAAACATCAAGACCCACTCTTGCACTCTATTTGCACACCACTGTCCATTCCAATCATTTCCTCTAGCACTGGGGCAGGCTCACTTACTGTCTGTCATAAATCCAGTGTGCCTTCTATACCTAATGCTTCCTCTCCCAATCCATACACTGATCCATACCATAACTGTGGGTGGGTCCTCCTGCTTCCCCAGGATGTGGCTCATGTAGACCTGCCCACATTTTGTCCTATCAGAGTTGACCTCCTATGCCTCCTATTCCAAGAGATGCCTTGAGGTTTGTAATGCTACTGCTGGGGCATTACCTGATGAGTTTTATTAATGTATTCAATGTAGTTTAAGTGCTTACATTTTGCTCTTTCCTTAGACTACCATTTGAAAAGGCAGTAATACCTTAACTCAAATAATGGAATTTCAGGCATTTTTGAGACTAACTTGGAGACTTCGAAACATTTAGAAGATTGGCCAACTGGGAAGAGAGGGGTGTCACCCCTGAAGCCTATAAATCATCTATTATTTGACTCCAGTTCCTGCTGACATTGTGGGACTCTAGAAAACTTTGGAAGGGAAACAGTGAGACTGAGCACAATGGAGAGGCATCATATCCACATTAAAGATGCACGGCTTTTTATTTGAACATGGAAAAGTAGACTGTCAGCTGAAGGTTTTTATTTTTCTTTTCATTTACCAGTAATAAGGAATGAACAAAAATTACTCAAATATGGCTTTGGAACATGTAAAAGTGCCCACTTAATTCTGATGTACATTTGGGTTAAGATTCACTCTGTTGGTCTCTCAGGTTCTATGAGGTCAAGGAGCTTGCTTGTCTTGTTCACTATGAAATTCCTAAACGTTCAGCATATTGCCTGGTTCTCAATGAATACAAAGGAAGGCACTGTTCTGAGATGGTATGAGGACTGGACCAAGGAAAGGAATCTGGCAACTTCATAACCTTTGGTGTGTGGGCACTGGAGAGGCTTCTAGCGAACAAACCTGCAGAGAAATGCAGCATACAATTCTCATGGCTTCTGTCTTGGCTCATGAATGAAACTGATAATCTCAATCTAAAATTCCCAAAGGCACACCTTTTAACTCTGCCACAGTAATTGCTCGTGTACATATTAACAGCTCTCAAAAACGTGGGCCTCATTGACTAATTGAAACAATCTGTCTTGATATGTGGATGTAATGGTTGTTAATATAAGAGCTACACTCTGGAAGAACAGACCTTAAAAAGATCATTTTCTGAGCTGAACGATTAACCCTTAGCCTCACAGCATGAGGCAACAGGATGAATGTGTTTATTTGGGAGTAACTAATTTACTGGGCTCTTTCACATTCTTAATACAAGACACACTTTTGGGTTAGGATTTGCTTTCTTAAACGTTCTTTTTATGAAGAATTAAAAGTTTTCGTTCTTAGGAATTAGAGTTTCTTACCCTTTAAACCAGCAGGCCCACAAGATAAGGATACAATAAAAGAATGTTGGTTTCCTAATGGGTAACACTGCTTACGCTGTTATGGGACTGTGTTCATTAGGAGCCAAGATTTAATAGTAGACAGACAGAACGATCCCCTCCTCTAAAAGCTCACATGCAGTATATGGGGGTGAGGAAGGGGGAGGGAGTTAATAAATAAGTAAAGAAATCAATAAGTAAATAACTTCAAAAAAGTGATGAGTGCTATGATGAAAATAAAACTGGGTAATAGAAAAGAAAGTGACTTACTTTGGAAAAGGAGAGAGCATGAAATGATAAGACGGCTTAGGAAAGGAGCGAGGGATAATCAGGGAGAACAAAGCCAGTGAAAAGAGGGTGGAGAGAAGTACGGGGGTGTGAGTGGGGGTGAATGAGGCAGAGTAGAAGCCAGGTCAACTAGGGCCTTGTAGGCCAAGGTAAGATCTTTGGACCTACTCAACATGTGATTGGAAACCACTGGAAAATATTAAGTGAGGGAAAAATGTAATGCAATTCAAGTGTTTAAAAGAAAGCTTTGCTTACTGTATGAAGAGTGGATTATGAAGGGCAAGAGAGACCTTTTTAAGAATCTATAGCAATGACTGAAGTCAGAAATGGTGTTGGCTTGAACCAGGGTAGAAATAGTGGAAAAGAAACAAAATAGATGGATTGGGGATCTGCTGCTTCATGTGACAAGAAGACTACTGAGTTCATATTAATAGTTAATATAGGCCGGGTGTGGTGGCTCACACCTGTAATCCCGGCACTTTGGGAGGCTGAGGCAGGTGAATCACGAGGTCAGGAGTTCACGACCAGCCTGGCCAACATAGTGAAACCCCGTCTCTACTAAAAATACAAAAAATTAGCTGGGCGTAGTAGAAGCACCTGTAATCCCAGCTACTCAGGAGGCAGAGGCAGGAGAATTGCTTGAACCTGGGAGGCAGAGGTTGCAGTGAGCCAAGATCATGCCACTGCACTCCAAGCTGGGCGACAGAGTGAGACTAGGTCTTAAAAAAATATATAGTTAATATAAATAAACTGTAAGAATGCCAAATCCTGCTCAAAGCACTCTATGTCTATTAACTCAAATTTACTCTATGAGGAGGGGGTTTATAATATTAATAATGTGCCTAATGATCACTTCTCTATGTTACATTCTTTAGTATATAGCACATTATGCAGTGAAAACTGATCTATAACAGGTATTACACAAAATTTGAATACTGGATAGTCAAAGCTTTAAAAGACTTTTAAAAAACTAAATGAAATGTTTCAAAATATTGCTGACCGGTAAGTTATCCATGATTTTCTCTCCTCAAATTATTCTTTTTTTAAACCAAGAAGTATAAACCGCATGCCCTGAGATAACATCACCATCATATCCCCTCGACAAGCATCTTCTGCCCTCAAAACAATTGGAATCAGATGTTTTTCTCAAAACACTCCTCTGTGGCCCACCCAACCATCGTCTCTCCTGAAATGTTATGATTATCTTCTAGCCTGGCTCTCAGCACCCACAGGTCTTCCCCACTCTCCAAGTGTAGCCAGAGGGATCCTTCTAAAACATAAACTAGATAGACTGGTGTGATGGTGTGTGCCTGTAGTCCCAGCTATTCAGGAGGCTGGGGTGGAATGACTGCATTAGCCCAGGAGTTCGAGGCCAGACTGGGCAACATAGCAAGACCTTGGGTTGTAAAAAAAAATTTTTTTGTTTAAAAAAAAATGTTAAAAAATACAAGTTAGGAAACTGAGATTGAGAACGTTCTCTGCTGAAAACATTCTAACAACTTCCCATCTTGCCTGCAGTAAAAGCCACAGAGCTTCCCATGGTCTCCAAGACCTGACACCATCACACTGCCTATCTGCTGACCACACCTCCTATCACTCTGCTCCTTTCTCCCGCTGTTCCAGCAGCCCTGGGTTCCTGCCTCTGCCTCAAACAGGCCAGGCATGCTCCTGTCTCAGGGCCTCAGTGCCTGCTGAAGAAAAAGCCTCTTGAGGCCAGGACACTCTGCCCTCCACAGAGAAGGCTCTGTTAATCAACCAAATGAATAAATACTGTGGATCATTTAGAAACGTCTCTAGAGAAGCCGGTAAGGAAGTAATTTAAACATTCTACATATTGTATTATCACGGCATCATGGCTGAAAGAAAAGCTTCCCACTGAACTATCTGGGGTTTCCCTACTGGAATATGTCACAGAACTATGTTAGCCCTGGAATATGTCTCAGGACTATGCTAGCCCTGGAATATGTCTCAGGACTATGATAGCCCATTATCAAGCTCTAAGAGGAAGACATGTTATGCAGCATTTCCTAAGTCACTTTTTATGCAGATAATTTAGATACAATAAGATGAATCCAGAAAATATGCTCGGGGCATCTTTTTCGATGGGTGCTGACTATATATGCTTAGGTATTTCAGTACCCACTTATACCCTTCCAATAAATGACAAAAAGAATGATGATGAAAGAGATGGAGACAGGAAATCAGAGACAAAGACAAATTCGAAGAAGCAAACACAGAGGCAGGCTAAGAAACAGCAAAGGGGAGTGCGTGAGGTTTCTCTCACTCCAAGTCTTACCTAATCAGGGAATGCTGAACACAGAGGCATGAACTCAGAAAATTCCCTGAAATACTGAATTTTAGAAATGAACAGAGTGAAGGTTTTAATAGGGAGATTCAGGAGTTGAAGCTCTATCTGTATGGTAATAGCTGGGATTTAGAAGTTATTTTACTATTAACCTAAATATCTTCCACATATTAACCTGAGTTTTAAAGTACCCTGTCTTGTTAAGACATCCTCAAACACTCAATAGATGAAATTTATATTTTTAAATAAGATAGGGTTTTGGTGAATTTGCCCAGCTGGTCTCCGTCCATCACAGTAAATGTATCCAGAGCAGTATCTGTGCTCAATACAGCGCCAGGCCAAACAATCCAGACTGAGAAGCTTTTGAAACTTTCTTCCCATTCCATTAAAGGGGGGTGCAATGAAATTCTATGCCAGGGATTTAAAGGGAAGAGAGGAAATAGACTTTCTTTCAAACTTTACTCCCTTCTATTCCTTATAAATCTTTCTGACTGTCCCTTCTGAGTGACAGTGGCACTAAAGAACTCGCTAAAGGCTTTAGATTTAAGATGGCTTGAAACCTTCCCGCTCAAATTTTGACAGGACAAGAAAAAAAGGCAGTTGGTGGTGTTGCTGATACACAGGCCCATAAATCCTCTTGACCTGAACTTACAATACGTCTGATCTGGCGGCCTGAAGTCTCTACCTTCAGTGCACAAAGGTCTCCCCAGCCAGCTTTATTTGAGTTCCCGAGCTTGGAAGTGGATTCTGAGAAGAATAGTGTTCAAAGCTCCAGGAACAAATGTTGCAAAAAAAGAATTAAGAGGAAAAAACTTAAAGCTTATGAAGAAGAAGAAAAAAAAACCTGCACAGCATCTAAGTGAAGCCTTTTCAACAAATAAATCAGACCCCAATATGAAACTGAACTACTATATGTCTATTTTTAAAACAAATTTTATTTTAAGGTATACAACATTATGAGATACATACATCTAGATAGTAAAATGATGATTATAGTGAAACATATTAATATATCTATCATTTCCCATAGCTACCCATGCCCTGCTGCAAGAGCAGAGATAATCCACACATTTAGCAAAAATCCTGAATACTGCATACAATACATTTTTATTAACTATAGTCCCTCTGCTGTACGTTAGTTCTTCAGACTTGTTCACTGTACATACCTGCTACTTTCTATCCTTTCACTTTTTTTGTTGCCGTCGTTGGAAGAGAAGAAGTCAAAATTACCAAAAATTCAACATAAAAACACCTCCTAAAGAATTTGTTAGTCTCTCATGTAGTTTATTATCAAAATTCCATTATTGTGGTCTGGAATAAAAAAGTTTGCAAGTTTTAGTATGGTAGTAACTGTAAAATACAAACTGGATTTCAAGGACATAGTATAAAAATAGAATATACTATGTCTCAGCGATACCTTTTTATATTGATTTTATGTTAAAACAATATTTTGGAATGTATTGGGGAAACATAGACTAATTCAACTGAAATTGAATTTTTTTATAGTAAATATTCTTGTTTAATATAAATTGTATTATTGTATAATATAAAGATACTTGTTAAAATAAAATAAAATAATATCTTCCTTTTTACCTCTTTTAAGGAGGCTTCTAAAAATTTAAAGTGACAATGTATGGTTCACATTATATTTTTACCAGACAGTATTGCTCTCAGTGATTAAAAATAGACTGAAGTGGTCAATCCAGATAAAAAGTATACCATTTTGCACAGATAGCTCTAGACATAAGTGCTGACTATATTTTCTATTCCCTTCGTATCTCTCTGTATATTTTACTACAGGTTCAGCCATCTCTGAACATTTGAAGCCCTTTCATTTTTTTCTTTCCTATGATACAGGCTGAGCATCCCAAATCTTAAAAATCCAAAATCTTTTCAATGCTTCAAAATCCGACACTTTCTGAGCTCTGATATGACGCCACAAGTGGAAAATTCCACACCTGACCTCATGTGACAGGTTGCAATGAAAATGCACTCATGACTTTGTTTCATCCATAAAATTATTTAAAACTTATATAAAATTACCTTCAGGCTATGTATTTAAGGGGCATATGAAACATAAATGAATTATGTGTTTAGACTTGAATCCTACCCCCAAGAAACCTCATTATATGTAAGTAAATATTCCCAAATAAAAAAAATTTAAAAATTAAACATTTCTCATCCCAAACATTTCAGATGAGGAACACTCAACTGGTTCAATAAGATTCTAAAAAAATGACTTCTACCTACTGCGTCAGCGGTTCTGAAAACAACCTAAAACAATGACAAGAAAAACAGCAGAATTACTTACCTAATAAAACCAAGTATGGTTAAGGTGTTGGAGATAGTGGAGCCCAGATTCTGGAGTACTAACAGTAAGTCTCAGCCAAGCCACTTACCATTGCAGAAGCTCAGTCTTTCCATCTTTAAGATGGGTATAAGAAGAGTCTCTCTCTCATAAGGCTGACATGAAGAAACATCTAGAAAGTGCCTGACATAGGTCGCGTCTATTAAATTGCGTCTACAATATCATCACTATTACCACTACCAACACGAGTATCAGTGACTTCAACCACAACCGCCACTACCCTAAGCCTTCTATATGGTTGTGAGGGCTACCACGGTCACTAAGTTTCTACACTGAGAATATCTCCAACTTAACCAGGTTTTCTTTTCAGAGTGTGCCATCTTCTTCATGGTAATTCTCAGTATGATTCAAACAGCTATCAGCACACCACATGTCAGTGACACACCATCAAACAGCCCTGAGCCAAGGTCTTGTTTAAGGATGACTGCGATGAGGACTGCCAGACATCATGGAGATTTACCAAGCCAGGGACCAAAGCTGTTTTACCTCACAAAACCTGCACGCTTGCTTTGCACAACCAGGCATTAACTTCTCCACTGAGTATTCTCTAAGTACTAGGGCATCCTCAAATGTTCCTCTTAATTAACACAGGACATACACATAAAAGATCAGCCAGATGGAAATTAAACATTTCACTAGCAAAGGATGAAACATTCTGCTCTAAAATGGAATCTTTATTTCAATAAAGTCATTAACTAAATTTCAACCAATTCCTTTCCCATTTATGGAAGTCACTACAAGGCTACACCTCTGAATAGCAAACACCAGATAACCATGGGATGATCTCTCTAACACGTCCACGCTTCATGAAGAGGCAGGACAGGGAAAACAGGCATTGTCTTAAGCTTCATGACAAAGGACTCCGTGAAAAAAGAAACTTTTCAGAGAATCTATGAAAGGAGTTAACCAGCTTACTACAGGCAGACAGTAAGGGAAGGGTTCCCGTAGAACCTCCGACCCGCCCCATGTGTTTACACCAGATACTTTGTGCAGATAAGAGAACTTGCACAGGGAGCTTGCCTAAATATGCCAGCGGCGGGAAATTCAATTCCTTAACACATGCACAGGAGGGAAATAAATCAATATGAAGCAGCTCAGTCTAAGGGCCTGCATGCGCACTGGAAGGATGGGGTGGAGCCACCAGGAATTTACGCCATATACAAATAAGGAACCCAGCCTCATCAGTTTTTTAGATAGAAGCCAGGGTATTCAACTGAGAAAGGGGCAACCAGAAACCTTTTTTTCAGGACCCTTCTCTTTGCTGAGGGCTTTCCTTTCACTTAATAAATTCTACTGCACTCACTCTCTGGTGTCCATGTGCCTAATTTTTCCTGGTCATGAGACAAGAACCTGGACCTTGCTTAGCTAAAGGAGCAAAAATCCTGCATCACCTGTACTAATTCCAGGAACTGATATAAAGTACACAACACGGGGGAAAAACTGTCATACTGGAAATGTTATTTTTAATAGAAAATATCTCAGACCCCCTCTGATGACAATTCTCTCTAATGATAAAACAAGATAGCATCAAGTTCATAAAGATGCTAAAAAATTGTTTCTTGAACAAGCCAAGATGTCTTTATAGTTTTATTTTTTATTTTATTTTATTTTATTAGAGATAGAGTCTCATTACGTTGCCCAGGCTGGCCTTGAACTCCTGGGCTCATGAGATGCTGCTGAGTAGCCAGCACTACCAGCCTGGGCAACACAGCAAAACTTCATCTCCAAAACAAAATAGAAAACAAAAGAAACCAAAACAACAATTTATTTGAACAGGACCCCATTTCTTAAAAGGAATATGGATTAAAGGTTGAGAGGAGAAAAGAATAAACTTACATTTCCAAAACAGCGATATTATGAACTTACACACACACAAAAAAATAGAAGGACAGAGGTCATATAAGTTCGGGGAAACACTGTGTTAAACAAAGGTAAACAGATTCCTCAGTGGAGGACTCGTCAAAGCCCTTAATATGCCAATGTACAAATAAATCTTCAAGAAAGTATTTCATCCATCACACTTATTTCCAGGCCAGGCATGGTGGCTCACACCTGAAATTCCAGGCTTTGGGAGGGTGAAGAGGGAGGATTTCTAGAGATCAGGAGTTCAAGAACAGCGTGGGCAACATAGCAAGACCTTGTCTCTACAAAAAATAAAAACCATTAGCTGGGCATGGTGGTGTGTGGTTGTAGCCCCAGCTACTCGGGAGGCTGAGGCAAGAGAACCGCTTGAGCCCAGGAAGTTGAGGCTGCAGTGAGCTGTGATCACACCACTGCTCTCCAGCCTGGGTGACACAGTAAGACCTTGTCATTCATACATACATACAAATATGCATACATAAACTGATTCCAGCAGTGAAGGAGGGATTATTTAAGGGGTGCTAACCAACCTGACATGTAGTCTAGGCTTTAGCGTATCATGCTGCTGAAGCTCAGGATCCATGTGGGCCTCAAACCCTAGACAGGCTGGTCCACATCTAAGTAAGGCAGGAACCTGAGTGCCTGCATCAGTGTGGAGAGGGTGGCACTGTGCAAGGCCTTTGTGTGTGACACAACTGGACGTGCTTACCAGAGACAAGGAACGCATTCTCTTACCTGAGCCATAACCTAGGGGTCATTACAAGACAACTGTCCAACCAAAACGTGACAGACGTATTCCAGGGAAGAACCCCGATCGACTTCATAAAATGGATGGCAAATCATTAGGAAGGCTCTCAGGAGGAAGGCAGGATTTGAGCAGACAGGAGAGAGTGCAGTAGGCGGTCAAGGTAACATACTGAAGACATGGATATTGAAGACAATTGCAGGCCCAAACAGAATGTTCAAATGAGAATCGATCATAGAACAAGATCAGCCTAAAACTAGCAACTTCTGGTTGGACAATGCTGAACTTTGCCTAAGAATGCTGCACGATATGAAGACAAAGACGGGAGGAGGAAGAGAGAAGTACCAGGACACATCCACCCCACGGGGAGACACATGATTTAACCTGCTTGTGTCATGGTCGTAACTACCCAGTAGTGCTCTTTAGACATAAGCCATTGAAGTCACTCAATAGGCATGAGACCCATACAATGGCCCTGGATACTTTTTCAAGACCAAAAGGTGTTTTGTTCTTGTTATTTATGAATTTGGTACAAAAACTAATTTGGTGGTAAAACCAGATATGAAGAAATGTGAAGCTATGTAGAGTACTGATATTTCCACTTAGCATGGCTGTTCATTTGCTTGTTATAGGAATATTAATGAATTTAAGGGTGTAGTTCCAGACCTTACTGGTTGCCTTCTGAAATATACATAGCACATGGGCTCCAACAGGGCCAGTACTAGTCCGTGGCCTGTTAGGATCCGGGCCGCGCAGCAGGAGGTGAGTGGTGCGCAAGAAGCATTACCACCTGAGCTCCGCCTCCTGTCAAATCAGCGGCAGTAGATTCTCATAGGAGCACAAACCCTACTGTGAACTGCACGTGCAAGGGATCTAGGCTGCATGCTCCTTTTGAGAATCCAACTAATGCCTGATGATCTGAGGTGGAACGGTTTCATTCTGAACCCCCGACCGCGACCAGTCCATGGAAAAACTGTCTTCCACAAAACCAGTCCCTGGTGTCAAAAAGGTTGGGGACTGCTGAGCTATAATACCTTTCTAAGAAAGATTCTGAATTCTAAAACATCTGGCCTCAAGAGTTTCAGACAACGGATTGCAGACCTGTACCATATGGTAACGTGTACATGGTATACATTAGGGAAAATGCTGTTGCTTCTATTCATTCACTAAAATGCTCTGAACAGAGCTGAAATGAACCAGCTGTGACTTTTACCAGAAGGGGCACATACAATCAATTTGGATCATTTAAGCTTATTGAAGACTTCAACTCATAAAGCACCAGTAAGTCTGAATCAACAACTCCCGTGATCTTTTATTGTCATAAATAAGATTTTAATTACCTCAAACAACAAGCATGCAATGAACCCTCCACTTTAATGGAGTTCTCAAAGGTTTTATCTGGAGGTTTCTCTTTGTATTAACTGAAACTTTGGTTATTCGTGGAAATACAGCATGATTCAATTTCTATTAGTGTTTTACGAACCTTTATTTAAGTTACCAACCACAGAACAGGAATGAGTGTGGAATAGGAAAAAAGTTTAGGATACGACAGAAGCTGTCATAGATAACTATGGCTGGACAGACAACAGAAAGCTGAGTAGCCAGAGAAGAACTGGAACAGGTCATCCTGTTTTAATGACTGGAATATTCTGAGTTTGTTTACTTTAAGGACACTTAATCACATCTGCAAAGTCTGTTGTACCACATAAAGTAACGTATTTACAGCAGACATTTGGAAGAAGAGACATTATCTTGCCTACCAAAATCTCTACTGGCCTCTTTATTCCTTAAACTTAACAAATACCACCTGCCTCAGGGATTTTACATATCCTTATTCTACTAGGAAGCTCCAACTCATCTTTTCCATCTAATAAGTATCCATGTCTCCACTGAAAGCTTCCATCCCCTATCAAAATGTCCCTCTACTTCAGAGACTATAACACAAATGAAATTACACATATATTTACATGACCAATGTTTAATTTCTGTGTCACCACTGGAGTGTAAATACCTTGAAGGCAGGAACTATGACTTTCTGACTTATCTTTGTGTACCAGCACACCTACAACAGAAGATACTCAAGAAAAATGTGCTGCTAGGCAAGGAATAAAGCTCAGTAACAGGAGGTGAGGGCATCTGAGGATCCAAATTGGGTTCAGTCTCCAAGCATGGCATTGTAATCTGACTTCAACTTTCTTTTCTAACTTTAACTGAGCTGTAAAGAACACTGGTTATTGAAGAGCTTTCATCTTGTTTTGTTGTTTTGTTTGTAGAAGGGCTTTCTTTGTTAACTATTAGACTGGATGTTTTTAAGTGTAGGAACTACAAGAGTGAGTCTAGGATTCCAGCCAGGAAAATTCAGAGAGCTTTAATTTCTGGATGCCTACAAAGTTGTCTCAGATGACCTCAAAGAATTCCTGGGAAGCAACAAAACCTACAAAGTTGAGTTTGCTGCCATTTACCCTCAGGGAGCAGATCCAGCTTCTTGTGGGGCATATGTTTAAAATTCAGCCGGCAGAGCCACAGCACAGAGGGAGCTGTTAAAATTCCCAAGGTCGTGACTGCATCTCAAGTAGATACTAAAGAAACCAGGAACAGCAATGCTGTTACACATAAGGCAAGGTACATTTACTCTCTAAAAACCAAAGAGGATGGAATGACTTCCTAAGAAACAAGTCCTCTTTATTCAATGTATTTTAAATGATGCTACTTAGATAAAGAAATGCTTAATTCCACTAAACACACTGATTTCTCCACTCCAGAATCTCACCACAGTGACACTGGTGACATTTTGCGGCTGGATGATTCCTTTTAGTGGGGGCTGTCCTTTACACTGGGATGTATAGCAGTATCCCTGGCCTCTACCAACTAGAAAGTAATACCATAACACTTCTAACAATGGCAATAACGAGAAATGTCTCCAGACATTACCTAATGTACCAGGGTACAGGGGGGAGATGCTGTCCCCAGCTCAGAACCATAGCTATATTCTACCAATCCTAGTACAATCTTCAACAATGATTCCTCTGTAGCCCTCATACATACTGCATGCAAGTCAAATAATTAATGCCCCCAATGCTGATAAATTGCTCCATGATAAATTAAATTTTCTTACTTTCATTCTAGTTTTTTAGAATGAAAACAATGTAGTTATATGGAAAACAATGTAGTTATATGAAAAGAAATAAACCAAGCGTAAGATGCTCAAATAGTATAAAAATCGTAGGGGGAGATGGGTATTAATGAAGAGCTCAAACAAAGCAACTTAACATAAAATATCACAGACACACCTCGAGCAAAAGCAAGCAACTTTCTTGTGCATATTTTAAAGTTAAATTTAATGCAGTTACTTAATCTCCGAAATTCAAGTTCCTCCAAATATACCATGAATATGGTTATCACATTTTTAGAAATCAAGCTATGAATCAGATGGACTTCAATGAGGAACCCAATTGATATAGGCAGCCTTACCATGTGACATTACTTAAAAGAAAAACATCTAAACAACCTGGTCAAACAATAAGCCTGGGCATGGTGGCTGCCATTTCTAATTAGCTTCTGAATTCAATGGCTCCCTCTGAGAAATGTAAAACTGAAATATTCACCAAAAGTCATAGGTTTCAAAAGAATATTAATCTCTGGCCAGATGTGGTGGCTCATGCCTGTAATCCCAACACTTTGGGAGGCTGAGAAAGGTGGATCATTTGAAGTCAGGAATTCAAGACCAGCCTGGCGAACATGGTGAAACATCGTCTCTATTAAAAACACAAAAATTAGCCAGGCATGGTGGCACACACCTGTAATCCCAGCTTCTTGGGAAGCTGGGGCAGGAGAATTGCTCGAACCCAGGAGGCAGAGATTGCAGTGAGCTGAGATCATGTGCCACTACATTCCAGCCTGGGCAACAGAGTGAGACTCCATCTCAAAAAAAAAAAAAAAAAAAAAAGGCTATTAATGTCTTTGATACATTATTCCCAGAATCAATTGTAAAGAGGAAACTGGCCATTTTTGGCATGAGGAAATGTAATTACACAGAGGCAAGTTTCCCAGTTCCTAGCTCTAGAGGTCTTCTTTTCCATGGTAGCCATCTGATTAAGTTTTTAAGCTTTCAGGACAGGTCTTTTGTCCAAAACAACATTAAATGAACAAATGGCAACCCAATTCTAAGACAAAGAGGCTTCAGAGCAAGGCTGGCTGGACACAAAGCTACCCCTTCAACTCATATTGCCAATGGGAACCTGTCAGCAAGACCAGAAGGAAAATCCTACACTTAAGAACATGATGTAATTTTGCTTCTAGGAATAAAGTTTTCCAAGTGGAAATAAAGCTAAGACTTCTAAGAAATGATTCATTCCATTTTAAGGGTGGAAGAGAACCCATTAAGTAGAAACCCAACTCATGAAAGATATCGTTATTGTGACTAGGATAGGAAGTCCCACAGATAGAGGAGTCCTAATGCAGGAAGAATTCTGATACTGAGAATTTGTCAGCTAAACAAGAAAAAACATGAAGCATTTTCTCAGAGTAGTCATCTCTGGTTTCTCCAGGAACAGTGGATAAGAAACAAATCTACATGGCCATATAAGCATCTATAGAAAAATAAACATTACTTTCATATTGTGTAGAGATTCTTCATCAGAGCTTCCAGGATACTTAGAGGGTTCAAAAATAGGCCTGAGGAGGTAGGGAGAATGATGAAACCCTATCAGTTACATGTAAATCTATGTGCAGATAGATGCATGTGTCTTCTTTGTGAAGGGGGTCTCAAGAATTCATCAGATTATCAAAGCAGGACAAGACTTAGAAGCCATGAAATTCTAACAGTTGAAAACCTTTCTTGGCCATGCAGCTCCTTTGATTAACATATGTTACCAGTGAAAAGTCACTCCATGTTTGAGTACAGCCATAGGCTGGAACTGTTACTGAAACACCAGGGGTTCAGTCTAGGTCTGGCTGCTCACTGCACAGAAAGCCAATCACTGAGATGACAAGCATCACCAAGGAAGGCTTTAATCGGGTGCTGCAGTCGAGAGAGGAGATGGGAGCTCAGTCTCAAATCCAGCTCCCCGACTGACTAAAACTAGAGAGTTATATAGCAGGGAAGAAACGTAACAACGTGTAAGAAAACAAGAACTAAGGAGGGGCAAGGAGGCATTTGGTGCAATGGTCTAGTGAACTTCAGCAGTCCTTTGATACTTTCTTGAGAGGCCTGAAGGTCCTTTCCTGAGGAAGGAACTCAAATAAAGCAAATATAAGTCTGAAGTTTTAACAGCAGAAGGGTCAATTTCTATGTTTATCCAAAACAACTGTCTATAGGACTATTGGGCAGGTTTCAGAACCACATCCATTTTGTTCTTCCACACACTTCTAAGGCTTACCACATGGGGGACCTACCAAGAAACAAACATGTTCATCACAACAAAAGAATATTCACACAACAATCATGGTTAAAGGAAATATACAAGGTTGGCATTGGAAGAGATGTGCTGTCCCTACCCAACATTAATAAAGGAGTTGGAGACATGATCCCTCCCTCACCCTGGCTCTAAGCAAATACACAGCAGCATCTGACCTAGTGCACCCACACCCTTCTTCTGTCCAGCAGGATGGATCACTGAGAAGACTGACACAGCAGAAGCAAAATATCACCATCAATCCTAACAAAATTAACAGTGACTCATACCACCACAGCCTCTTTTTCAACAGCCAGTGGGGGCAAAAAAAAACTTTAAACTTTGCTATCAAGAGAAGGTTCTGAGAGAGACTCCTCTTCATGTTGCCAACTTTTCTATTTTCTTAAGGGTGAAAATGAAGGCAACCCAGTTTCGTACAAAATGTCACCTTTCAAAAATGGGAACAGACAGTGAAAAGAAACTGTGTCAAATGAAACACACGATGAACGTCATCAACCAGTAGTGAGTCTACTCAAACCATGATGCCTGTGGCTTCTGTGTTTCTCCAGTTAAACAAAGGTGAGAAACAAGGATGGATACCCACCTGCCATACTATGGAAAAAGGGTTTCCAGAGAGAGGAAGTTAGGTACTGTACAGGTGTCATTTGCAAAATGACTGAGGGTAAGGGCATAGCATCTGAGTAACATAAAGACCGAAGCACAGCTACACGTTGAGATCTTGACTTTCTCTCACCTCAACAGGAAACCTCCTGCCATTGATGCTGTGTTCAGAGCCCGCTGAGCCATTGCTGTGGCCCCAGTGAAATTCCACCTTCTCAGCTTTGAATCTGCCAGGTAGACCAGCTCCACTGACAAAATAGTCGTCTTTCAGAAGGATGGCGACTGTGTGAAATGAATGAGAAGAGAGGAAAACAAAGTGAGTTTCAAAACCAAATGGAGTTTTTCTGTTACTTCTAATAAAGTTCACCATTACCATGATATGAATTATGTCCTCATGTATCTGTGAAAAAATACGTTGAACACACCTGCCTGAATAAATTAGTTCATTCTAGCTGCAGAATGCTCTCAGAGCACCAGTTGGCCCTAAATCATGATACTTTCCAGAGAATGATCTCAGAATTACTTATCCATTTACAGATTTTTTTAAAAAATGGAAACAATGACAGAAAAAGTCGCTCTGAATCTCCTAAAAAAAGTCTCCTAAAACTGCTTGATGGTCAAAATCATCTAGAGAGCAAGATTTTTCTTTTTAAGCACTGATTCATGGGGCTACCCCAAGATTCAAGGTCTGGAACAAGAGAGGAAATATATATTATCAGCCAGATGCAATAGGCATGTTTCTTTGGTCAGAAAATGTAGGCAAGATATCAGGAAATAAAAATTTGTGGGTGCTTCCAATATTAAGGCAACAGTAAGTGGGAAGACAGTTGGGAGTCTGTATTTAGTAACAGTACCCAGGAAAGTGTAATGCAAAAATCTACTCTTGAAGTCACTCAAATACTGGCAGCTAACTAGTTTTCTTGACTGTTTCTTTTAGTTTCAAGCAAAAAATATTTTCCCTTAACCCATCCAAAGAACACCTGAAAGCATCCGCAACATAGGTAACCTCAATTAAATTCCAACCCTAAATTTCAAAAATATACTGCTCTTTCTTGAAATACAGGAAGCAGAAATTGAGAATAACTTGGATTTATACTGACAAAAAATATTTTTCCAAAAGGAATATGATGTCTAAATGCATAAAAAACAAATTCTATTCAAGAGATATATTCCCTTTTTTTGTTTCTCTAGAAGTGGACTCATTCATTCATTCATTCATTCATTCAATAAATACTTATTGGCAGCTAAATACATGTAAGGTGCCAAACAATATACCGAATGGTTTGTGATCAAAAGCCAAGCTTGTGTAAGCCATGGGAAAGTACTTATCCTCATTGTCTCCTCTTCCTAAAGAGATCCTAGTTAGAGCTTTAGCGAGAAATCCTGCATGAAAATTAGGTCTCCATAAAAGATAGGGACTAGGCTAATGACCCATTTCTAGAATACTGCAATTAGTTTCAGTACTTCTCTATATAAAGGAAGCATTAAAAGCAAGTGAAGGAACCCTCTCATAGAAATCCCTTTTTATTGCATTCAAAAGGCAGTTTTTCTCCAACTTCTGAAAAAATATACAAGGAATGCTCAATTAGTAGAACAGCAAATTAAAGGATAAAATGAAGTAAAAGCAAGTGTTTCTTGTGCCAATTAAACATGCTACAGCACTGTGCCACCTTCACTCTGTGTTGGGCATGTTTTAGAACAGGGGTCATAAACTTTTCCTGTAAAGGGCCAGTTGGTAAATATTTTAGGCTTTGCAGGCCAATTGGTCTCTAGTGTAACTACTCAATCTTGTCTTTATAGCACAGAAGCAGCCAAAGATAATACTTAAATGAATGGGTAAGGCTATGATCCAATAAACTTTTATTTAGCCACACTGATATTTAAATTTGACAAAATTTTCAATGTGTCATGAAATATTACCGACTTTTCATTTTCAAATCATTTAAAAATGTAAAAATGAGAAACTTATCATTGTGTGACCCCTAAAATATAATATCTTAGAAGATAATATCTAAAATCTTATATAAAATGTATCTATATATACAGATATTATAAAATATCTTCTAAAATATTATATTATACCAACCACATACCTTTCGTTCTGATGTCAAAACATCTAGGCATTAGCTCAGTAGTGTTTCAAACACTGTTGATTCTTCTCAGCCAGTTATAAGTTCCATACATAACATTTTGCATCCAGAGGACGAAGGCAAAACATTATGATTGCATCTGTTACAATACACTCAGGGAATCAGCAGCATCTTATAAATATTTGATTTTACCTAAATCATTTATATCTCTGTCAGGGGTCATTTTACTTGTTTTATATGAATAATTAAAAGCATAATTAGGGAACTGTGCAATCTGAAACATTAATCTCATTTTTCATTTTACAGTGTTTCTCACCAGAGCACACAGCATGTTACATGTCCACCCACCCCTTCCAAAAATGTCTTATATTTTTGTTTACACACGAAACTGAAATGAGAGAACTTTCCCAGCTAGCACATTTTCTGATGACCAGTGATAACACTGAACTGTTTGAAACAGAATGTACCGAAGGTAGTCACTGCAGGGCACAAGATGTCATGCATATGAGCTCAAGACATGTTGGAATTCCATTCTGCCACTTTACAGTAGTGTGACCTCCGGAAGATTATCCAATTTCTCTGTGCCTCAGTTTCTACCACTGTTCAAATGGTGACAATTACTGCAGTGCCTACCTGGCTGGGCTATTTTGACACCTGGAGAAAAATCACACTGGGAAAGCAGATGATCCAGGGCCAGGAAGCCAGCAAACACATATTCAGTGGTGGTTATATTTTCAAACTTATTTCTAGAATCAAGGCTGGAGCTCCTGGACAGCACGGAAGACTGGACACACAGGTGTAACTCTCTGTTTTCAGAGAAAGTTATACTTTAAAGCAATACTGTCTTTGTCACACAATAACAAGTGTCATTAGGCAGGGACAATAGGAAGAGCAGGGGTGGCTCAAATACTATTTGGGAGGAGATCTTTCATTTTACTTTTTTTGAGATGGCATCTAACTCTGTCGGTTCTGAAGAGCAGGGAAGTGAGAAGGCTTCTCAAGAAAATGTTCAAAACCTAAAGCAATATATAAACATTTGCATGCCAAAAAGGATGTGACACTGGTCTCCTTTTTCTCTGGATGCTTCTCTCTCTGGATGTCTCTTCCCACATGTCTTCCTCTTTTCTGTTGCCTAGGTCTTCACCATTCTTTCTACATTCTAAGTTCTCTGTAATTTGGCACCCAGGTTTGCCCTGGGTAAGAATATACAGGCAGAAACAGCAATAAGAGACAGAGTCTTGCTCTGTTGCCCAGGCTGGAGCACAATGATGTGATCACCACTCACTGCAACCTCAGCCTCCCAGGTTCAACTGATTCTCCTGCCTCAGTGTCCTGAGTAGCCACGCTCAAATAATTTTTGTATTTTTAGTAGAGACAGGGTTCACCATGTCAGCCAGGCTGGTCTCGAACTCCTGACCTCAAGAGATTCGCCCACCTTGGCCTCCCAAAGTGCCGAGATTACACAGGTGTGAGTCACTGTGCCCAGCCTGGGCCTGGGGGGAGATCTTAAGTATTGAGTAGATGCTTTTAGTTCACTAAAACACAGAATAAAAAAGATACTGCCTTTTCTGAATTATTTCTATCTTTTTGATCATATCAAAGAAAAGAAAATCATAGTTGGGTGCTAATATAACCCACATAGTTCCCTGATACTCATTCCTTTCTCACTTTTACTCAAGATTAAGCATAACCCTAAAATTTAATAACATGAGCAAGGTTGATTTATTTTTGTAGATTATGGACATATTTCTAGCAGTAAGTCTCTACCAGTCAAACAGAACTGGTTTTTCCAATAATGGTGTTGATAAAGAGTTTTCTTTTAAAATCAATTCATTTAATCAAAATGAAATAAGTAAATTAGAAGAAAACAGTACTACAAAAATAATAAATACAAATAAAATTTAATCTAAAAATTAAAACAACAGCAGGAAAAGTTGAATCTGGATAAGGCACAAACTGGAAGGTGCCAAGCTAACAGCTAAAGACAGAACAACAATGAATGGTGTTACAGACTGAATGTTTTTGTCCCTGGAAACTCACAAATTGAAACCCCAATCCCCCATGTAATGGAATGATGCGTCAGGGCCTTTGGGAGGTGATTAGGCCATGAGGGTGGAACCCTCGTGAATGGGATTAGTGCACTTAAAAAAGAGATCCCCAGGCCAGGCACAGTGGCTCACGCTTGTAACCCCAGCGCTTTGGGAGGCTGATGGGGGCGGATTACCTGAGGCCAGGAGTTTGAGACCAGCCTGGCCAACATGGTGAAATCCCGTCTCTACTAAAAGTACAAAAGGTTAGCCGGGTGTGGTGGCGGGCACCTATAATCCCAGCTACTTGGCAGGCTGAGGCAGGAAAATCACTTGAGCCCAGGAGGTGGAGGCTGCGGTGACCAAGATAATGCCACTGCACTCCAGCCTAGGTGACAGAATGGGATATCATCAAAAAAAAAAAGAAAAGAAAAAAAAGAGGGCTCCAGCCAGCTGCCTTCCCTTCTACCATGGAATGTGAGAAGGTATCATCTATGAATCAGAAAGCAGGCCCTCACCAGACACTGAATCTGCTGGTGCCTTAATCTTGGACCTCCAGCCTCCAGAACTCTGAGAAATGTTTATTGTTTAGGCCACCAGTTTATGTTATTTTGTTACAGCAGCCTGAACTAACTAGGACAGATGGGCTAAGAGGAAAGACAGGAAAGGTCTACGTGGTGAATGAAGTTTCTAGAACTATCCTGATTGTGATTAATGTAGATTTTGATGAAATCAAAGCAGAATGATGGAGATAGTAGAAGAAGCTGGAAGCTTCAAATTCAGGGTTTCTTAACCTAGAGGCCAAAAGTCCATAGCCGTGGCTACCTATGGGCTCTGGAGGTCTATATCTTCTTGATATAGTAAGTAAATTTCTGAGCACAGTGCACACATGGAGCTTAGGAGCTGTACTCTGTAGCCAGTAAGTCCAAACTTGAATCCTAGTTCTGCCACTGTCCACTTACGAGAAAGTTAATGCACTTCTTGGTGCCTTCGTTCCTATTCTGTAAAATTGGAATAAGATAGCAGCTACTTCACAGGTTTGTTAAGGGGTTCACAAGGGCTGATATACGAAGAATGCTCACAGCAGCAATTCATACACATCATAGAATAGCACTGGTGTTATACAACCTTTAGGAAGGTTATTATCCTAGGAAGGATCCACAGATTTCACCAGATTCTCCCTATGTCTGGGGCTTCCCATGATGTAAAGACGCTCCAGGCCATGCAAAGGGCCAGGGCAAAGCGTGGGTCAGGTCACATCTTAAATAAGGAATTAGTTTTCTCCTGAACTGGAAGGGTTGACCAAGTACCTGGCATTCATAGCATTCTTTGCAGGACATCCCCCAACTGTTTATAAATTAAATTCAACGTGTGTATAACACAGGCTAAAGGAAATGTTCACACCAAAATCTGAGTAAACAGCAGCAGGTGCTAAAAAGTAAAGAAAAATGGATGAGAGGAAAACTAGCAGCTTACTGTCATATCCTCCTACCCTGATGCACCGTTGCCAAGACTATAAGGTAGAAAAAAAAGCCTACCATTATTGGACCCTAATGATGGGATCCCCAGACCACTTTCCACAATACTTGTGACATCACAGGGTTGCCCTGGGGCTCGTGGTAAAAGGGAAACACTCTTGTCTGAAAGTCAGAATGCATTGGCTCTAGTTCCAGCCTTCCACTAATTTTCCTGTAGACATTGACATTTATGTTTTTCAAACACTCAACAAATATTTACTGAGTAATCACTTGCGGAAAAAGGTGGGTAAATCAGACACAACTCTTGCCCTTATGGAACTTACGGCTGATGGGAAAGACAGGTCCCAAGAACTAAACAGACAACAGAAGCAAACTTGCGAGTGGGACAAGGGGTAGCACCTGAGCATCGAACCCCAGATGAGAGAAGGGGAGGGTGTCATGGTCTGAGCTGAGAGTTAAAGGAGCTACCCCGGGGAAATGCCAACAAGATGGGAGAACATCAAGAAAGCATCAATGGCCCCCTGGTAGTGGTAATGAGTAAGAGAAAGCCAAGGTGACAGGTACCCAGAGAGCAGGATGGGACACAAGGACAGAGTTTGAGGCACGGACAGTGAGCAGTCTGTGTTTGTCCCAAGACAAATGGGAAGTCCTTGATATGCTTGAGAAAGAGAACAACAAAGAGGGACAGACAGACAGGCAAGATCAGATTAGGGAACTAAGTAGATTACTCTGGCTACTCTGTGGAGAAGGCCTGGGAGGAAAGCAATGCTGGTCAGTAGAAATAAGTGAGGAGCTGATAGCAGTAATCCAGTAAAGAGTCACTGGACGTGCTGAGTAAGAGCAACCTCAGATATCCAAGAGATGATAAACTGCAGGATTATCCTGGGTCTCAGTTAACTCACTGCTAAACTGAGTGAGATGAACAAGGTGGATTAGTTAACACTTTAACCATATAAGGCATGAAAGATGGAGGAGTCTAGCAGAGAACGCTGTACCCTAAAAAAGAAAAAGTTCTTCAAAAAATGGCCTGTAACATTCAGGGTAATTGGTTAATTAGGCTTCTGTCTACACAAAAACTAGTTCCTACTACTGAACTTGGGGACTGAGGCTGTGGGGATAACAAAGAAAATGGAGCTTAGCAGACAGGAAACACAGCTTGCAGAGTACCTAGCCAAAGAGTGACCCAGTGAAATAGCTCCAAGCTCAATTCCAGAGTTCAGGCAAAGCTGGATAGTATTAGAATGAAAGAACCCAAGAATGTGGGCCTTTGAAACAGGAAAATGTATAAAGTAGAGCAAAAGTACACTTAGCATTCCCCAATATAAACAATGCCAAGGGCCCAGATGTTTCCAAACGTCTGTCTACTTGGCTGATGTTCTGCTCTTAATCAGAAGCTTGGCAGTCTCTTTGTAGGTGAAATGACCTATTCATCAGTGACATAAACAAAACTCAGAGTAAAAAAGCAACTGTTGATCAAGGAATGATGACTCCACAATGGTCTACCATCATCGTTCCATATTTACACCTATTAAGGATCATTACATTGAGGAGGCTACTGGAAGTGTTATAATTAAAAATAAAAGTAATGATTGGTACCAGGTGAGTTTGAAACCCTCCCAAAAATACATTTGGGGAATCATTCATGTATTTCACTTTTCCAGGCCCTCCCCATCCAATATTATCAGAGATAAGAGAGGTTTTATTGAAATAAGAACACATTTAGGTTATTATTGGTCAATATCAAAATCTACTCCACAGATACAACAAATAAAAACATTTTTTAAACTTCAGTTCTCTTCTATGGCCAGCTCTAAGTAAGGAAGGAAGACAGGAAGAAGGGCGAGAAGGGGGCCAATGCTAGGAGCAGGGACTGAAAACAGGCAGAATCAGGCAGAGAGACAGAGACATGCCCCAGCGGAGGCAAATGCAAGAAGACACAGGAGGAAATGTGGGAGAGAATGAAACAACAAAAAATGTAAAGGCTCATGGAGAGATCTGTAGAGAAAGACATATCGAGTCCAACAGAATACAAAGAATAGGCAGAGGTTGCAGTGAGCAGAGATTGCACCACTGCACTCCAGCCTAGAGACAGAGTGAGACTCCATCAAAAAAAGAAAAAGAAAAAGAAGGGTGGAGGGAGAGAGGGAGGGAGGGAGGGAGGGAGGGAGGGAGGGAGGGAGGGAGGGAGGGAAGGAAGGAAGGAAGGAAGGAAGGAAGGAAGGCAGGCGGAAAGCCTAGACTATCAGAAATATATGAAGACACACACATACACAATACACACACACACCCATACCCACACACCCACACCCCCCTCACACACACACAAACACACTTTTCCTAGAAACTTCCTAACCAATCTCTTGATTACTAAAGGCATCCGTATTACACTTGAGCAACCATGCCACTGTTGGATCACATCTTGCATGAGGGCTAGGCACAAAAGTCCATCAGTCTTGGAGGGAAATCAGACATCATGAAGATTGCTATCGAAAACCTTGTAATGAGCCAGGCGCAGTGGCTCATGCCTGTAATCCCAGCACTTTGGGTGGCCGAGGTGGGGCAGATTGCTTGAGGCCGGGAGTTTGAGACCAGCCAGGCCAACATGGAGGAACCCTGTTTCTAATAAAAATATAAAAATGAACTTGGCGTGGTGGCATGCACCTGTAATTCCAGCTACTTGGGAGGCTGGGACATAAGAATCACTTGAACCTAGGAGACGGAGGTTGCAGTGAACCAAGATGGTGACATTGCATTCCAGCCTGGGCAACATAGCAAGACTCTGTCTCAAAAAAAAAAAAAAAAAAAAAGAAAAAGAAAACCTGTAAGGTGCCCATCTAAAGTGGTAGCCTGGTGCTGACTCTCAGTAAGACTCACAAATCCTTGTCTCAACTGACCTTGGAAGAGACAAGTGGCTCTTCAGGGCTGCAGAGAGGCAGCAGTCAACAGGGCAAAGATTATCTTTCAACTCCAGATACTTGCTTGACCTTGGGGAGGGGTAGTTACCCCTGGCCGGTGTCTGAGCAGAGCAGCAGAGCTACATCCTCCTCCAACACTTAGCTTGGGTCACAAGCTCAGTCAGGGAAATAGCATGTGGAAATGACCAAGGTTGTTAAGATTTCATTTTTCTCTTTTTACCAGCTTGCAATTAGTTTGTTCATTATTTAGCTTGCCTCTGTGTGCTCTTAAGTTGCTACTCTACTGAAAACTTCTAAGAGTCAGGTAAAGTAAACACAATGCAACAGTGTCCTACTACTTGCCTTACTTTTATGGGCTCAGTAACATACTAGAAAATGACTCTTGACTTCCCCATCTATACATAGTTTCCCTCCCATTGATTCTTGTGTGAATTGAATAACCATATTTTGAATCCACCTGTATCAGGCACTATGGCATATGCAGACAAATAGGGAAGACTGTAGGCAAAGAAAAAATAGAATCAACCAATACAATGTGAGAAGATGAAAGTAGCATGCCTTGTGGTAAACACATTTACTATTTGTCCTCAGTGTGGGATATAAGAAAAAGTAGTTTAAAAAAAAAAACAAAATAAAAACCCTCCCAATAGTTAAAATTCATAGAAGGCCACCACATCTTATTAACATACATCAGAAGCACCGTCTAAGTATTAAATTCTGATCATTTTGCTGGAAGCTAATGCTAGGAACAGCAAGATTGTCTTGAAATGTTATTGATGAATGCATTACCTTTTCATTCTACAAAAATGAAAGAAAGGGAAATAACTTTAGATGAAATCAAATGGGAACTGGCACAATAGATAGTTACGGCTCCTCAGGAAGAAATAGAGAGATGCTATCTGTCTTGTGAAGATATTTTAGACAATTTTCGAGAAGTGGGCTAGGTACAACCAAGTTGCTCTATTGATTATGCTGGATAGGATATATAGCACTCTCAGGGGGTTAAGACAGATCTGAACATTTAAGCTGTTTTATGGGAGAGTTACTGTCTGTATGTAATAGGCTGCTTTAAATATTAACTTTCTATATTCATATTTTAATATACAAAAGACAGAGTCTATTTTACAGATAAGTGACCTGTAAATTTCCATCAGAAAAGAATAAATACTCCCTCTTGAATTTATTTCCTGGAATATAAAGTTCCACAAAATACTCTAAAATACTTTTAGGTATGCAAGATAGATATAAAATGGATGGCACAAAGACAGACCATGTGGCTTATGATACATGAATTTTTTTAAATTAAACTTAATTTTTCTCAGAATAGCAGATTCACATGCAGTTGTAAGAAATAATGCACAGATACCACGACCCCTTTAATCCATTTCTCTTAATTGTACCATCTTTCAAAACTAGTACAGTGAGCCGGGCACAGAGGCTCACGCGTGTAATCCCAGCACTTTGGGAGGCAGAAGTGGGCAGATCACCTGAGGTTGGGAGTTCGAGCCCAGGCTGACCAACATGGAGAAACCCCGTCTCTACTAAAAATATAAAAAATTAGCCGGGTGTGGTGGTGCATGCCTGTAATCCCAGCTATTCGGGAGGCTGAGGCAGGAGAACTGCTTGAACCCAGGAGATGGAGGTTGCAGTGAGCTGAAATCACACCATTCCACTCCAGCCTGGGCAACAAGATCGAAACTCCATCTCAAAAAAATAAATAAATAAATAAACCAAACAAACAACAACAAAAAAAACTATACTACAGTGATAGGTGGTTTCTTAAAAAAAAAAAAAAAAAGAATTAGGTTGCCTATCAATATTATTCAATGTGGAAATTATCAACCCCACCCTAATTTAGCCTGCACTAATATGTACTGTTCAGTTGAATTTATATGATCCAGACAAAACAGAGCAAATAAATACTCATTTCTCCAAAATTCTAAAAAATTTATGAACTCATGTGGCATGTTAAGATCTACAGAATAGCCAAGCATGGTGGCTCATGCCTGTAATCCTAGCATTTTGGGAGGCTGAGGCAGGCAGATCACTTGAAGCCAGGAGTTCAAGACCAGTCTGGCCAACGTGGCAAAACCTTGTCTCTACTAAAAATACAAAAATTAGCCGGGCATGGCCGGGCACGGTGGCTCACGCCTGTAATCCCAGCACTTTGGGAGGCAGAAGTGGGCAGATCACCTGAGGTTGGGAGTTCGAGCCCAGGCTGACCAACATGGAGAAACCCCGTCTCTACTAAAAATATAAAAAATTAGCCGGGTGTGGTGGTGCATGCCTGTAATCCCAGCTATTCGGGAGGCTGAGGCAGGAGAACTGCTTGAACCCAGGAGATGGAGGTTGCAGTGAGCTGAAATCACACCATTCCACTCCAGCCTGGGCAACAAGATCGAAACTCCATCTCAAAAAAATAAATAAATAAATAAACCAAACAAACAACAACAAAAAAAACTATACTACAGTGATAGGTGGTTTCTTAAAAAAAAAAAAAAAAGAATTAGGTTGCCTATCAATATTATTCAATGTGGAAATTATCAACCCCACCCTAATTTAGCCTGCACTAATATGTACTGTTCAGTTGAATTTATATGATCCAGACAAAACAGAGCAAATAAATACTCATTTCTCCAAAATTCTAAAAAATTTATGAACTCATGTGGCATGTTAAGATCTACAGAATAGCCAAGCATGGTGGCTCATGCCTGTAATCCTAGCATTTTGGGAGGCTGAGGCAGGCAGATCACTTGAAGCCAGGAGTTCAAGACCAGTCTGGCCAACGTGGCAAAACCTTGTCTCTACTAAAAATACAAAAATTAGCCGGGCATGGCCGGGCACGGTGGCTCACGCCTGTAATCCCAGCACTTTTGGAGGCTGAGACGGGCAGATCACCTGAAGTCAGGAGTTCCAGAGCAGTCTGGCCAGCGTGGTGAAATCCCGTCTCTACTAAAAATACAAAAATTAGCCGGGGGTGGTGGCGCGCACTCCTGTAGTCCCAGCTACTCGGGTTGCTGAGGTGGAAGAATTGCTTCAACCTGGGAGGCGGAGGTTGCAGTGAGCCGAGACTGCGCCATTGCACTCTGGCCTGGGTGACAGAGCGAGACTCTGCCTCAAAAAAAAAAAAAAATTAGCCGGGCATGGAGGTGGGTGTCTGTAATCCCAGTTACTCAGGCCGATGAGGCACAAAAACTGCTTGAACCCGGGAGGCAGAGGTTGCAATGAGCTGAGATCATGCCACTGAACTCCAGCCCGGGCAACAGAGTGAGACCGTCTCAAAAAAAAAAGACCTACCAAATGAAGGAAGTTTCTATTAGTGTTAAAACAAAACAATACAAGTTGATTTCTGCACCCAAGTTTCTAAACCACCATAAGTTAAAACTCTTTCAAGAGATTAAAAAAAAAAATGCAAAAATGCACGTTCTTTGTTTCAAATTGCATATAACTGGTTGTCACTTTTTAAAAACCCTTTCTACAGAATCATCTTAGAGTATTTACGATATATTGGCCTATCTAATATTATGTTGCGAATTTTACAGTAATAAGTTGTATGAGAGTAACAAAGATTTATTTCTGCTTCTCCGAACACTGTGCTTCTGAAATTTCTGAGACTGATGGCTTCGTATTCGGATAGCTTTGCTCTAAAATCAAGTGCATGCACTCAGAGATATGCAACAGGTTGTGGATCACTCTAGGAAGCCAGGAGAGTGACACAGATTGATAATCAGCTTCTGGAAGACCAAGGTCATGAATCAACTTGCATTGAGTGAACCCTACATACGTCTAAAACCTGTCATTGGTGATACGAAGCTGAAAGCTGTCACTGAAACGTGTTATCTTTGCCGAAGGCTGTCAAGCATTGCAAGTCAAGTAGAAAACCATATCAGAGAGCCCAGTGATTGTCTTTGACAGCCCTCCAGAATTTGGTGCTGAGGTGGTACTCAGTTCCAATCTGATTGCACCCAGTGTGGCAAAGCTCTCGCCCACTACATTTAGATGGTCTGAAGATAAATAATCTCATTGCAGTTATCCTAAGAACACCATATTTAAAACATAAAGTAGGGCAACTGATAGGTAAATTCTGAATTTTAACAATAAGCACACAATCTGTGCTGGATTGGTAGAGAGGTGAGGATGAAAAGGTACGTACAGGCCAGGTGCAGTGGCTGTAATCCCAGCCCTTTGGGAGGTCGAGGCGAGGAGATCACCTGAGGTCAGGAGTTCGAGACCAGTCAGGCCAACATGGCGAAATTCTGTCTCTACTAAAAACACAAAAACTAGCTGGGAGTGGTGGCACATGCCTGTAATCCCAGCTACTTGGGAGGCTGAGGCAGCAGAATCGCTTGAACCTAGGAGGTGGAGGTTGCAGTGAACCAAGATCATGCCACTGCACTCCAGCCCGGGCAACAGAGTGAGACTCCGTCTCAAAAATAAAAAAAATTACGTACAAATAACATTATTGGATCATCAGTTTTTTCTAAGCAGCTACTCATATAGATGAATCAAGCTACAGGAGAGGGTCACCTGCTTTAACACAGGAAGCAGAATTGTTTCTGGGGGACATTATAAAAAAGGCCCAAAGCCAGGAATCACTGCGCTAAGTGAGTGGGAAGCAATTCTATGAACATACCAGGCAAACTCGAAGCAATCAGCTATGAATAATCTCAAACGATGGTTTGGAGAAAGAAAGAAAATGGATCCCTAAAGCTGCCCATTTAGCCAGTTAGGTTATTTTAAAAAAAAAAAAAAAAAAAAAAAGGCAACTTTGTGACCTACAACATGAATAGGATCAAAGGGCTAGGAGCGAAGTCATTTTCACCCAGCATGAGGGCTCTGACAGCCAAGGCTCCTGAAAGGGATTACTAACAGTGGTTCACAGTGACATCCTTGGTTACAAAGGGTTCACTTTAAAAAGAGAAAGAGAAAAAAAAACTTCCTTTAATGGGCCAAAGTTGTAAGTAGTTAAGTAATAAGAGTGAAAAATATCTTTAGGCATCAACAGAACCGCAGGTAACACTAAGCAGAGATGTAATACAACATCCCAGAGCTTATTTTCAGATTGTACAGTGGAGCACAGCAAGGCATTCTCTGGTACTTACAAGGACAATCTATAAACTGATATTTGCACAACAGTAATTGAGAGGGAGGCAGCTCTTCGCATTAGCAATGGCAAAAAGACGATGCTGCATATTCACAAATCCCAAAGTGACAAGTGGAAGAATTGAATTGCTGGTCTGATACACAAAGGGATGAGACAGTTCATCTGTACTCGGAAGTAATAAAAAATATTAATAAAGCAAAATCTCAAGAAAGATAAGAATTCTGTTTTCATTTGCATATTTGGCACAATGTTACCTGATAGAACTTTCTGCAATGAGAGAATGTTCTCTGTCTGGGCTGCCCAATAGGGTGGTCACTAGCCGTATGTGGCTGATAAGCACTTGAAATGTACCTAGTACAACTGAGGGACCAAATTTTCATATTATTTAATTTTTAATTAAAACTTAAATGGAAGTAGTCACATGTGGCTAGTGGCTACCAGATTGGGTAGCTTTCTGAAAGTCCTTCTACATACCTTACACCTATTAACTCATTTAATCACTACAATCCTAGGTCTAGATGTATAATATTTTATTATCTACAGTTTATATTTCTTAAAAAATGAAGCCACAGGGTGATTAGCCACAGAGTGATTTACTGAGTTACATAACTTGTTCTGAAACTAAGGACTGATTTAGGCTCCCTACAGCAATGTGCACTATTTAAGGAGCAAGTCATGGTTAAGGTAAACACCAGAGACATCCAAAAATAGTTCCTGTTGCTCTGTGGACAAATAAAGAAGCCATTGTCTACCTGTTTTCCCTGTGTTTTTCATCCAGGTTTTGTTAGAAGACTCATTGTCGAAGCCATCGAGTTGCAGTTCCTGGTATTCTTCCCCAACACGCGCATACTGGTCTAAAATGTCAACAGGAGACTGGTGATGGCCCCCACAGCTGACACTAGACGTGACCCAGTGCTCAGGACCATAGGCACCTGTTGAAAGAAGACAACACTTTAATCCTCATGGTTCAAGGGTCAGCGATAAAATGAATAAATCTTAGGAAGCTGGGCACTGCATCTCTCAACATGTCCCCAATCCAAAGAGGTGAATGTACTGAAAACTATGAATCAAACCCATTGGCCTGATGTGGCAACAAGATTTCAGAAAAGATGTTACTTAAGTTAGTTTTGCTTCTTGATTTACAATCAAACATTTGCTAACTTTATCTTTAATCAGGTTAAGAGAGTTGTGTAGAAGGGCTGTTAGGGTTGTCCATATTTCTGACAATTTTTAAATGTTTCCTAAAATAAGTAGAGCATTTATTCACAAAAAAAAGCACCTTCATCAAGTTAGCATGTTTTGCTACTGTGGGCAATATCCTAAATACAACTTTCTTCTTAGCCCATAAAAGACTGTAAACACGAAAAAGGGGAAAAAAATTAGAGGCAACAGAAAACTAGATGAGAGGCATTACAAATGATGGAGGCAATAAAGGCAGGTTTTTCCTTTGGCTAATTGTTAAAGATTTTTCAGTTTGGCTCTCATTTGTACACTTGAGTGTTAAGACACTCATCTCTCCTTTTCAATCCTTCTCTCTCATAGAAAATGCAGGTATAAAGTTACCTTCAGACTGGACTCTGCACTCATATAAATAAAGAATTTGGGGGGACATATGCCACAGAAATAAACGAAGAAAGCACAACCATAAAGCATAATTCTAATAGGTACCAATCAGGCATAAATACAGAAAACACACTGCATTTGCCTCCTTGTCCTATTTGGAAATGAAATATTATGGGAGCAGTTTCTATTACGTTGACTACAGGCTCTTAGACTTTTCTGCATCCTACTTTTAACCTTGTTGACACAACAAAGCGGGAGTAGCCTGCTGAAACAACTTTTGCTGGAAAGATTAAGATTGAATCCTTTATTGAGAATTAGATAAGAAAAAACTTCACAATTTTTAGCAAGTAAAACACAGGCTTCCCAATGAGAAAGCTTAATGTGTGTATATACATTCATCTACAGAAATACTGGTAGATGGGTGGGGATTTTTGTGCCTCCTGTATACTTAGCCTCGTACAATGGAAGACACAAAGAAATCTTGTTTAGTTTATTAGTAGGTAAGTCTAACTACTAGCCTTGTTAGTTTAGTAGCAGATAAACCTCCCTACCACTAAATAAGAGCCCACATGAGTGGCTGCCACCCAATCATTTGCCATGGCTTTCCCCATTCCCCAAAAACTGGTAGCAGTTCACAGTAGATACAAACAATGGTACAAGAAAAATGGGACAATCATGGAAAGTATTTTCCATTATGGTAAGGGAGGTTTCATGGCTGCAAGAGCAATGGATATAGCTCCTTTAAAATGATGCATATTTTTGCTATCTGGAAAATACCGCAGCCTCACTCTAACGCTTCAGTCATTTTCCCTAATCCTCATCCCAAAGAGTAAGATAAAAACAGACTATCCAAATGAACATGTTTGCTGACTGGCAAAGGTCTAGCAACCTTGGGGCACTTTTAAGTCATTTATAAGTCTCACGCTACTATCTGGAAAAAGTTCACATCACCATTTTCTTCACTGCACGATTCCAACTAAATTGTCATAGGCTTTTCACTCATGTATTTTTTTACCTCTTTGTCAAATTCCCTATGACTGTGATGAGTCACAAAGGGATAGTATGCATTTGCCATATATTTAGCCAAATTTTATTTTGGCCAAACTTTATTTTCATCTTGCATCTATGTATTTGGAGAAAAGAAAAAAAAGGAGACGAACGAGACATAAGGAATGGCTCTAATTATCCTGTCTACAGCTTAAATTTTCTTCCAGATGCCAAAACAATCTATTGAAAAACCAAATAAAGTGATTGTTGATTTATTAGACGGCTGACCAAAATAGGAATTTTACTTAGCCACAATTGAGCTTGTAAATCCAAATTATGGAATCTAATGTTTTAATATCATAATATCATATGTGTATATATGCATGCCTTCTAGAAACTTACAGTACAATAAAATTACACTCAACAGAGAAAAATGATATGGGACACAGTAAAATAAATCCAAATACATATGACTCAAATAATAGATGCAAGCCATCATTTTTAAAAACAGATACCTGATAATTATCCTATTACTAACAATTTAAAAAATACTCTGCAATGTCAGAAAAGTACTTGCCATTCATATTATTTCTCATAACCTTCCAGACATGTGTAAAATATAATTTATCACTCTATAAAAATATAATCTGGGTTCATACCAGTGGGATTCATTTATTTACTGGTAACAATCTGAAGATTTAAGCCGACTACATGCTTGCTTTCACACTTCCACCCAATATACGTTCAAGTGCAATTTTAATTGAAACTGATCTTCCACTTCAGATTTCAAATTAATTCTTCTTTGGAGTAGTTCATGCTTCAGACACCCTTGCCTTGCAAAAACCCCTATGTCATTAGCAGAGGAAACAGAACACTTTTTCCAAGCTTGGAGGTATTGATTATCTATTCTCACATCGAAGCACCATTGGCATTCCACACTGTATAAATCTCTTCAGTGTTAAGACACTTTATAAAAGACTAAGAATTATACCATTAATCATTTGCAGTTCCACAAGACTCATAGTATTGAATGCTTTGTTTTTCACAAATTTGAATAAATACTTTTAAGTAAAAAAAAAAAAAAAAGATACTAAATAAAGGCTATGGTTAACTTAAACCTAGTTGGGAAGAGATGAACACTTAACAAGAAGCCTTCCTCTCTCAGACATGATATTACCCATCTAAAATAAGAATAAGAAGTCACTTGCACTTTAGTTTCCTCTTACTGACTCTTTCTTAGAAGTAACAAGACATCTGTATTTTGGCAGCAAGATCCTTCTGAATGGCTCACCAACTCCAACACTTCAATCTAGTACACAAGTCCGTGTTCTCAAAAGGGAAGAGGTAAGGGCAGGGGTAGAAATCACAGGGCAGTTTGGGCTGCCAAAAGTAATTTCCTGTTCACCTGATGAAAGTCTTAAAGAAATGAGATTTTGATTGAGACATACTGCCAACCTCTAAGTACTAAGGGAATGTAATAGTGTTTCTCATTCAACATGTGATGACAAATATATTCTTTTTAATGAATTCAATAAACACATCTGAAACCCCCGGCTAAAAGTTTGATCTCAGGGTAAACGTCCCTTTGTGACGGATACACAGGGGTTCTTGGTTTCCTTTGGATCCCATTATCACTATTGTATAATTTACCATTTATACCTAAATGTCTGTCTTCCCCACTAGTGGTAAACTCTGAGAACTGGTTCCTTCTATATCTTGTACAACTTCATTCCAATGCCTATCACAGGGGCTCACATACAGTAAGCCCTTAAAACATATTTTTAGGTACAAATAAATGAAATGAAAGAAGAGAGAACTGAAAGAAGACATTAAAGAGTGGCAGAGTTCCACTCTTTAATATGATGATTCAATCATATTAAATATGATTGTCATATTAAATATGACAATTGTTCAATATGATGGTTGTCATATTTATTTTAGTTTGAGTTTACACATCTATCTACTGACTTCTTGCTAAGTATTCCTCACTCCCTTGGTCTCCAGAGCCAGGATGTCAACTTCAGGAGTAAATACTCCTTTTCGTTCTTCACTAGTATATTAAATTCGTTTGAACTGTGACAAGGTAAAATAAGCTCCAAGTATGCGATATCCATGAAAGAACCCATGTGCAAACTTAACAAGCCCAGCAAAGGTGACTATGGCTTTTTAAAGAAAGGGTGCAGCAGAACTCTTGCTTTCGATGCCTTCTGCGAAGCATCATCATTTTTAAAGTGCTCTTATTTTTTCTATGCTTTAACAGACCTCTGTAATCAAAGAAGGTCAATCAAAGAGGAAATTTAGTCTTAATGATCAATCCATCACTGTTATCAATTTAAATACAGAATCAACACTTGCTCAGTCCTAGACAGTGCTGAGAAATGGGAGATAAGGAGCAGGGCTGCCCCAGTTCTCTTGGACAATTTAAGCTGCCTGTGGCTCGCAGCCCCTCCTCTGTACAATGAGGTGCCCAGATACCAAAGGGTGGCTGTAAGGATTATATTAGATAATCCATGTGCTTAGAGCATTATCAAACACCAGAAGTTCAATAAGTGCTGCCCGCCATAATTACTGCCTTTGTTACTGGCTTGTAAATGTACAGCAGACTGTCAAGAAACTGACTAGGCAATGGATGGAACAGACATGTAGCCCACCCAACGGCTAAGGCAGGTGGGTGCAAGCATTTCATGGCATGCAAAGGGAGAGGAGGGGCCCCACCTTCCCAGGAGAGAACTTATGGTGGGGGTGACACTTGAGTGAAGTCACTTCCTGCAGTGCAGAGAAGTTTACTAGCCCGTGGTCATCTTACTCAGGCATTTCCCATTTGGGCAGAGGCCAAGAGTCAAAAGTAGAGTTAGCCCCTCTGGCAAGAAGAGCTTAATCCCATCTTTGGCTAGATTTAGTGAGTAAGTTCCCAGTGGAGAGGCCTAGCACACATCACCTTAGTCAAGTGATGAAGGTTAACATCCCCAGTGAGACCACATGGCTACCTTGGACATCTGACAGGAAGTGGTAAGAAGGGCAAATCACCTCCGTGGTATTCTTTCCAAAAATTCACAACCCCGGTATAATCATAGGGAATATATCAGACAAACCCAAATTGGGGAACATTCTATATAATTGACAAACACTCCTCAAAAGTGTCAAGGTCATGAGAAAGACTAAAACACTGTCAGAGACCAGAGAAGATCAAGGAGACACAGACAATAAATAGAATGTGGTGCTCTAGATTGAATGGTGGAATCAAAAACAAAAATTAATGGAAAAACTCATGAGCTCTGAGTAAAGTTTGGTGCTCAGTTAATAGTAAACACACCCATGTTGGGTTCCTAGTAGGTCCTTGTCAAAAGGTCATTCTTTTGTGGCTACTCTGCCAACGAAATGAAGAAATTATGGAGGAAACTGCATAGAAGCCAAGTAAAATATAAGTTGTGTTAAATGACTTAAATTTTACTATCCAGGTTTTACTGGGTTTACTGGTATGCACTTAGGCCGTTGTCTATGGCATGATAGATGAGGGAGATGGGCACTAATTTATGGGTAATACTGGGATGACTGTCATATCCTTTTTGGATAAACGGAGTCTGCAAACACAAAAGACGAAGGAAACAAGAGACTAGGGTAAAGAAAATAATCAAGTTCATGGGTGATATTATTCAAGCTTATATAAAAACCTTATATAAAGTTGGATAAATTCAGTTTCTAAAGCTGTCACTAAGAAAAACATCATTAGCTTAATCTATAGCTCATTTGTGCATTAAAATAATCCACTTCTACCTCCTTAGTGTGCCATTCACAAGTCACTGTATTTTTCTCATTTTGAGATGTTACAATTCAGTAAACTAGCATCAGGAAGACATATTTCTACAGTAGGGAGAATAAATCACACAATTGGAGATTAATTCCAACGGGTCTGTTTAAGGCAGACAGAATTCCTCATGTGAAAATAATGGCAAATACTGTAAATCTGGGCTTGAATCTGAGACTTCACTTCATACTCAGTTTCTTTAAGGCAGATTTAGCCCAAAGGACTTGGTCGACACATATAAATCTTAAATCAATGCTAGTTAATTCTATTCAAATAAATATCAAATAAAAATCTGAGAGAAACACCTTAATGTTGCCCTACCATCAGCCCCAGCAATACTACTTGAAAAGTCCAAACAAGGACAAATAAAACTGGTCAACAACAAGAATTTTCTACAATTTAAGCAAACTGTCTCACTTCAGTATAGTTCTCTGTTAATAACTGACCTAAGATAAAAGTTGTATGAGCATAGAAATCATACTTTTATCTAAAAGCAAGGAATTTCACATACCTATCTATGATTCATGTTCCAAACAGTGGTTTCTTTAAATACATAAGAGGTTCTTTGCTGAAAATAAGCATGTACCTTGAATTTATTTTACCACAATAGATACAAATAATGGTTCCTATTCACTAATGAAAAGCCATTAAAAATAATGAATTCTGTCTAAATCTAATTAAAAACAAAACTAATATACATGTTATGTGCTGTTTCTAGTCAAATATGCTATTAATGCCTCCCTCAATAAACTTACATTACAAATATTACCTGAATCCAGGCTTATTACTCTGCATCTTGTTGTCTACTTTTAACCAACAGCAACAATCCAAAAATATGTGTTATCATTTTTTTACCTATTATAATTAATGCTTTTTATCCGAAATCAAATACACGTTTAAATTATTCCATGTTTTAATTAAAATCTTTATGGGATTCTGCTTACAATTCTTTTGCATTCTCCAGTACTGGTAGCTTAATTACTTCTTGTGCATTTATTGTTTGTGTGTACACAAAAAATGGAAAACGTCTTAAAAGGCATGCATATTACTGCTTGCCACTATTTTTACTTTATTCATATTCAATTATAAAGCTGTTCAACTTTGTTGATAGAAATAGTCTAAATTTTAAGCCAGTTAAGAAAATATACAGTTACTTTGCAAATAATGAAATACACATTTTTTGGTTTTAAATTTAAGGTGTGAACACTGCAGTACTCCATTTCATATCAATGGTGTGCTTTAAGAAAACTATCAACAACTAACCATAATACCAGAAGTAATATCAGACAATAACACCAGAAATAGAAACTACTTTGTTCATTTTTTAATACCATTGTCTGTCTAATTTCCCAGGGTGTCTATTTTAGGACTGGATGTTAAAACTATTTCAGGTAAAATTTCATTCAGTACCGATGACTAAACTGGAGGTCCCAGACTCTAATCCTGATAGTAATAGCTTCCCTGGAGCCTGTTTTACTGTTCTGGAAAAGGAGGGTACTAAAAAGAGTAAAGATGGCAATAATGGCTACCTTTTAGTTCTGAGCCACAGACCTCTAGGCTGAGTAAAGGCTCAAAAGGAGTTGACTGATTAGTGATACCTGCATGGGTGTGTAATATGACATTATTAGAGTACAAACCATGAACATACATGCCATCCACACACTGCAAGATTCTGAAGGTCCTTCAAAGACTTAAAAGTCTTTGACCTATGCATGTTTAGGTGTATCTGGGATTTAAAAGTTATATCTTTCAAGTTGAATCCACTCCACATCCAAACATTCATTTAAAATGTCTACCAATAATTGGGATCATTTATTCACCCAAAACCTAACTAGTCTGACTTAAAGTTGTACCAACTTCATTCCTGCTTCTCATAGATACAACATGAAACTGGCTTCAAGAAGTATCTGAGATACTAACAAAGTTATCACAATTCTTACTAGCCAATGCCAAACATCTTAAGTGTTTATAAAATGGAGATGAGTTGGTTCCAGACCTGAAGTTTTCAACCTTAAAGTTAGGTACACCCTCAAATAGTCAACATTTGGACTAATATGTTCTTTTAGAATCCTGACTTTCCATCGAGACATAATAGAAAGAATCATCCAAGGATTAAAAATGTCACACAACAGACTACAAAGAGCACTGGGCAAGGTGACTGGCAACTTGAGTTCTAGTTCAAGGATAACAAGTAAGATTTACCTTGCATGCTGGCTCCAAATAACTCACAAATTGTATGACTAGTTATTCATAAAGACAAAATTAATGAGCAATACCTCTCTAGGGAGACAGTCATGTCACATATTTGCTCTTTCCATTCCAGTTTCATCTCTGGAGAGTGGACATGAATATGGCAGTGGTGATGTTTTATAAGAATTCAATTTTGTTACATGTAAATTACAGGGTTACATTAGATCACCTCTAAAGCTCCTAAGAGTTCTAAATTCAATTGGAGCACGTCCTGTAATACCTGGAAGAATCAAATAGACACAAAGTATTTGTTGATAGTCCAGCCGACCTCCAAACCCCACCAAGTACCTTACTAAAAGTAACCACGAGGATGTGATAAGGGTTTAATAAATGATTTACACCAAGATCATGTCCAACAGTACTTGGCACATACCAAGTACTCACTAAACATGATTATCCATACTTTCCTCTAGGAACACACATCCAAATACTAATATCTAAATGGCATGACCCTAACCCAGCTTCAGAAACAGCACCTGACTAATACATGGCAATTAGTGGAATCTCATCCTCCTTGACAAGAGATTGAATCAGCAAAGGGTGCTCACCCAGGCCTAAGTCAATTAGTGCCTGGAAGATTTCTCAGTTCAGAGGGTGATATGGTTTGGCTATGTCCCCATCCAAATGTCATTTTGAATTACAGTTCCCATAATCCCCATGTGTCATGGAAGCGACCAGGTAGAGGAAAGTGAGTCATATGGGCAGTTTCCCCCATCCTGTTCCAGTGATACTGACTGAGTTCTCACGAGATCTGACGGTTTTATAAGGGGTTTCCCCCTGTGCTGGGCACTCAATCTCTGTCCTGCCACCCAGTGAAGAGGTGCCTTCTGCCATGATTGTAAGTTTCCCAAGGCCTCCCCAGCCATGTGGAACTGAGTCAATTGAACCTCTTTTCTTTATAAATTACCCAGTCTCAAGTATTTCTTCATAGCAGCATGAGAATGGACTAATACAGAGGGACTGGTTTAGGTTGGTACTATTCACAAGGCAAGGCCCAAAATTTTGTTCAGAGCCTGTGGGGGGAGAAGAGGTCCTCCTCCCTTGAATGTGAATGAAGAAGGAAGGGAGCAGAATGACCTGCAATCAGGAGGGAAGCAGCTGAGGGCCAAAGCTGAAAAGTAAAAAGACAGTAACAAGAGAAAGGGGGGAAAATAGAGAGGAAGATCTGATCAAACCATGTCTGAATTTAAATTTTATCTCTAGACTTTTCAGTTTTAACTGCCTTTGTATTTTAACCCATCTGAGTAGGCTTTGTGCTATTTGTAACTAATAAATATAGGATATAATCAAAATGCTGGTTTAAGAAGACCAACATTTAAATTATTCGATGTTTTCACTAAGACGAAAATGTCAAATTATAAAGATAAAAATCAGGAATGCATTCTGGATGGAATATATAAAAATAACAACCATAAATTCCCTCCTCCTTCTCCCTCTTTCTTCCTATCTTCTTTCCCTATAAGAGAAGGACGAACTTGGCTAAGGTTTTAAAGATTCATTTAGACAAAAGAAGAAGAAACAAGCTCTGAAGTCCATTGCTGTAAATTTTTACTCTGTTAACACAGCAGTCATGGGATAAAAATCCGTGAAGCACTTAACAAGAATAGCTCCCTCTTACCGAAGTCTTCTGCCTCAGAGACATGCCACCGCTCAAGTTATCATGTGGGAAAGACTTGCTGAGGTGAGCACACATTATGCTGAAAAGTCAGAGATGCAACCCAGAGAGCAAAACAAAACTGACAGTTAAGGTCTGGTTTAAACATGGCCAGGATTTCCTTTCTTTGTATGGAAGGGCTTTTTCACACCATTACTCAGTATCATGCTCCACAAGGTTTCGTTAAATATTTAAAAAGATGCTCAAGCTCATGAGAAATTTCAATCACGAGTAGGAAAAGGGAAAAATTCCCAGAGACAGAATTTGGGAGTTTGCTGTTTAGGAGGGCTGAGGGTCTGTATACCAACCCACTGACATAAAGTCTGAGAGGAAAAAAAAAAAGAAATTAAAAACAGTTTTACAAGGCACTCACTCAACAGCACAGGGACCTGGTGTGGATGGCATGTGGGACTAGGAAACACTTCACAGGGTGCAGACAGGATGATTAACTCACTTCCTGTGACAACCATAAAAGGAGGAATGTTTGCTCCAAAATATATTAACTATTAAATGCTATATGGGGAAATGTCTAGACATAAAGCACCATATTTATGAGGTAAAGCCAAAACAACATGATGAATTCTCTGTCCCACTGTCACACTGTGAATACTTGATTTTAACTCGTACTTCTCTCTATTTCAATAAATTCATAGTGTAAGTAACTTCCAGTAAATGAGACCTAGGAAAAAAATTAGAGGGATTTTAGCAGAAATAATAGTCATAAAAATCACCTAATCAGAGAGGCCTTCTGACCTAACTATCTAAAATAGCATCCCTAGCCACTCTCTATTTTGTTAGCTTTGTTAATTTCTCTTCCTAGTACAAGGCCCATGAGAAAATGAGCTTCATGATGTCAGACTTGTCTATTTTCATATCTGTTCAATAGGGATAGGACTAGGGTAAGGCAAACAAGGCACTCACCAAAAATTCAGTTATCAAAACAAATAATATTTCAAAAGTGTCGTAAAATTTTAAATGAGTTCAAAAAATCTGTGAAGAGCAGACAAAGAAAGATATTATCAGTAACAGTGCTGTGCAAAGACTATTGGACTCTGAACCAAAACGAAAAATCAATAACCATATTGCATCAAAATCTGAATTATCTTGATAGCTGAGTTTTTAAACATCCAAGTCCTACTTCTGCTATCAAATGACTAACATCAACAATCCATCATCCATTTGGAGAATATTCACTATATTCATTGTAATGAAAACTTTCTACATTTTATCTTCTTTGATCCTTTCAACAATTTGTGTCAAATATGCCCTAGCTTCCCCATTTTACAGATAATGAAACTGAGGCTCAGAAGCTAGGAAACTTGCCCTCGTGTAGTATGTGTAAGATCAAACAGTCAATTCCAGATCTATGGGACTAAACCATGCTCCAAAACAGGCGTTTGCAAACTATGGCCTGTGAGTCAAATCCAGCCCACAACCTGTTTTTATAAACAGTTTTATTGGAACTTGGTCATATCCATTCATTCATATATTGTCTAAAGATCAGATTTGAGTAGTTTTAAAAGAGAGAGCAAAGTCTAAAATATTTATCATCTGCCCTTACAGAAACTGTTGACCTTGGCTCTAAATCACAAAATAATGCTTCCCTGGCAGAAATACAGCACATAGGTAATATGTACATCTGCATACCTTATGTACCAGCAACTTAATACATATGTTTACAAGAAAGCATATTAAATGTCAGCAATGTGTATAATATGAAAGAATTGGCAATAATGCAAATATCCACCGCTAGAAACTTGCTAAGCAAACTTATTTTATTACATAATACTATGCAACGGTCCAAAACTGGACGACCTTACTCTAGAACAAACTTCAAATGAATCCAAGATTTAAATGTTTAAAATAAATATATAAAAGTATAAGAAGCAGTTGTGGGAAGAATTAGAGTAGGGAAAGCATTTCTACATATTAACTAGAAGCCAAAAAAGACTGATAAAATCAAATACAACAAAGAATACTTAATGTTCTGCATTGGAGGAACTACAGTAAAAAACATCGAAAGACAAATGACCAGCAAAACACATTTGCAATCCATACTGCAAAAGTAAAAGTTCTCTAGTACGCAAAGAGATTCTAGAAATCAATCAGCTCTAAATGTCAGCCAGGCATGGTGGCTTACACTTGTAATCCCAGCACTTTGGGAGGCTGAGGCGGGCAGATCACTTGAGGTCAGGAGTTTGAGAACAGCCTGGCCAGCAAGGTGAAACCCCATCTCTACTAAAAATAAAAAAATTAGTTGAGTGTGGTGGCAGGTGCCTGTAATCCCAGCTACTCAGGAGCCTGAGGCATGAGAATCGCTTGAACTCGGGAGGCTGAGGCTGCAAATGAGCCTAGATCACACCCCTGGACTCCAGCCTGGGCGACAGAGCGAGGCTCCGTCTCAAAAACAAAAAACGGGTAAAGGATATGAACAATTGAAAAAAAAAAAAAAAGGAAATACAAATGGCTCCTTAATGTAGAAAAAGTTGCTGCTCCTCAAAAATAATGAGAAACACAAATTAAAACTCTATAGGTGAGATTTTCACCTACTAAATTTGCAAACATTCAAGACTTTTGATTACACACAGTTAGCAAGGATGTATTCAAATCAGCACTTTGTTTTATCACCACCGAGAGAGTGATATAATTCTTATGGAAGAAAATTTGGCAATCACTATTAAAATTATAAATGTGCACTGCTTTGAACCTAGCGTTAATCCTACAGATACACTTTGCATTTTTACAAGGTTAATGTTAGTCATGGCAGCACTGCTAGTAATATCCAACACTGGAAACAAAATAAACATCTATCACTCAAGGGCTAGTTAACTAAACTATGGCAAATCAATACAATGAAATAGTCTGGAATTCACTGGGGGAAGAAATAAACCTCTTTAAACTCAAATGAAAAGACCTCCAAGTTACATTTTTAATTGAAAAACCCAACATGCATTATGTTACACCATTTGTATTTCTAATATGAGAAAATAAGTGGCCACACAGATTCATTTTCACATCCATACAGTATCTCTGTAAACATATTTAAGACACTATAACATTAACAGAGGAAGAGGAAATAGGAGCAATTTTTTACTACTTATTATTTTATACTCTTTGAACACTGAATCATATAAATATCTTACCAATTTAAAAGTTAAATTTTTTTAAAAACCATATAAATTTCAAATGGAGATAGAAGTATCTAATGCCATTCTGTGAAAAAAAAGCTAGTTGCAGAACTATTATTACAGAAATATATCACATCATGTAAAGAAAAAATAAATACAAATCAAAACCAGTAATGGTATATACACAAAAATTACAAGGAAACTTCCTAAACCATTAATGATGATGACTTCTGGAAGTCGAAACATACATGCGTGATCCAGGGAGATACTTATTTTGAAAATACATGTAATACTTCTATAATTAACCAAAAACATGTTAAAAAATTAGACACACAATTAGAGAACTCATGAGACCTTGATCTCAGGACATTCTCGATGAACTCTGAAACCCCTGAGGTTTTATCACATCATAGCATGCATTCTCAACGGGGGTGACACTGCCTCTAGTGGGGTGGTCTTGCTCCCGGTGAGGTAAAAGTTTGTTCTTGGAGTGTGGGGGATGGGGGAGGGCAGAAATATCTTACTCTTTTTACGTTTAAGGCACAAATATACATAGAGCACATAATCAGATATACAACCTATCTGTGGTATTAAAATCTCAGGGACTAGGGGGTGATTAAAGAGAAAATGTCTGAAAAGACTCCTAGGGAGATAGGCAATAATAAACAAGGTTGAGAAACAATGCATTATGGAATTATGTGGGAGAAAAAGACCCCTATAAGCTGGGTGCGGTGGCTCACGCCTGTAATTGCAGCACTCTGGGAGGCCAAGGCATGGTAGAACACCTGAGGTCAGCAGTTGAAGGACAGGCTGGCCAACAGGTTGAAACCCCGTCTATATAAACATACAAAAATTAGCCAGGCATGATGGTGGGCGCCTGTAATCCCAGCTACTCGGGAGGCTGAGGCAAGGAAAATTGCTTGAACTGGGGAGGCAGAGGTTGCTGTGAGCCGAGATCACGCCATTGGATGCCAGCCTGGGTGAGACACCGAGACTCCCTCTCAAAAAAAAAGGTTTAAAAAAGACCCTACAGTCTTTTCCATGTGATGTTATATCAGATCCATATTAAAACAAATACTTCATTTGAAACTAAAAATGAGACAATTTATTATTAAAAAGGAAGTCAATATTGTATTTTATGTTAACCACATATGAGAACCCTGTAAGTTGCTAATATACCCATTAGTACAAGTAAACAACTAAGCTGATGCATTTAGACCCAAGTTTACACAACTCTTCCATTACACTGCATTACCTGTTGCTTCTCTACTGCATTATATTTAAATTTCACCCATCAGACCTCTTGGGAACTAGGGAGATCCTGACTGTCATCCAATTTCTGACCTATGCCTCCTGGCAACATTCACAAATTTAATAAATCCATCTCCTTTGTCAAGCTGTTTGATAAAAATGCTCAAAAGGCCAGGGCTAAAGATAGAACTCTCCATCATTACAGTAGTGCATTATCTAGAATTCCCTAGGAAGGGTTTTTCAATCTATTATGAATCCTCATTTCTCCATGTCAACTCTGAGAATATCAAGAGATATTCTGTCAAGAATCTTGCTGAAATGCATCCATGTCAGTTGCACTTGAAAACGTAGTAATGTTTTCCAGCACACTGCAGGGTTCCCAACAGTAGGTAACAAGGGACCTCCCTTGGGGAATATTAGAACACGGTTCTTCAAGGGTAGGACATAGAACTTCACCTTTGTAATCCAACACATGACAGTGGGGGCATTTGGCAAATAAAATTGCATCAAATAAATAGCGGTATACAAGGAGAATATATAAAAAAGAGCAAATCAGTGAAAACATAAAAATGGCCGGCTTTCTTGTTTTTCATTGTGTCTAAATTTGTGATTGACATAAAATGTTTGATGAAAATCTTTACAGACCACAGGAATTATTATAATTTTAGGGGCTAAATAGATCATTGATGGAGGAGAAATACATGCAACTGTGAGAGTTACAGAAGCGATATATTTATATTGACAGCAAACAAAGTGGCCACCATAAAAAAAGAGTATCCTTCAGAAAAATAGGTAGAATTCTATTTTTAAGTGAAACACAGTTTCATTTTAGGACTTACATGGTGAAATGTGGCAGCTCACTGACAATGGTCATGGACGATGAAGACAGTGTTTCTAAAATGCTAAACCAAAGACTAGTGCTGGGAGATTTGCAGTGAAGAACCTCACTAGAAATAAAACATATTTCTGAGGCCCCATAGAGCACCTCCAAGAATGAGGTCAAGGAAACTGTTTTGAGAATGAGGAAGACAGCCAAGAACAGTATTACAGGCTGATATGGAGTACTAGCTGTTACCAGACATTTGTGCTAAGTGCTTTCAAAGAGTCATCTCACATAATTCTCAAATTCACTGTAGGTCATAAACTTCCATATTACCCCCATTTTATAGACGAGGCATGTGAGGGCAGAGGGTTAAATAACTTGTCCAAGATCATTCCCCTAGTAAACGGTTTTCAACCCTTCACACCAATTCTTTATTAACAGGTAACATTTATAGGCCACTGACAATGGACCAACGTCCACAGATTACCTTATTTGCTCCTGACAATACTACCCTCATTTTCTGAATGAAGAAATTGCAGCCAAGAAAGGTTACGCTATTTGGTATTTAGATCACACCAAAAGCAAGATTCAAACTCAGACAGATGGCTCCAGAGACTCTCGTTAAACTTCTTGCTATAGCAATATTTAAATGGTTAGTACTGGTGGGCAGTTAGGATGTTAGGCAAATCTTAAGGACAATTTCAACAGACTTCAGGTCTGTGTCTTAGAGCTGAGTTCAGCTGCTCCACAAAGGACAGGATCTCTCAGCTAAGGACATGCACTGGTGAAAACAGACTACCAGTACTGGAATCTTTGACCCTGTCTCTTCATAATCTGCAAAGAAAACAGTTATCATGATAAATGTATTAACAAAAGTACCAACATTTCCAATAGAACCATATGTTTTTAGGTGGGGCACAAAGCTAAGTAGATGGATAAAAGGAAATGAAGTGAGTAAGCAATTGCTTTTGTTGCCTAAAGACAGTCAGTCACGAAAAGGCACAGTGTTCCATAAAAGACATACTAAAAAAAAATTTTTTTTTTAAGATAGAATCTTGCTTTGTTGCCCAGGCTAGAGTGCAATGGCATGATCTTGGCTCACTGCAACCTCCGCCTTCTGGGTTCCAGTGATTCTCCTGCCTCAGCCTCCCGAGTAGCTGGGATTACAGGAACCGGCCATAATGCCCAGCTGATTTTTATATTTTTGTGGAGATGGGGTTTCACCATGTTGCCCAGGCTGGTCTTGAACTCCTGACCTCAGGTGATCTGCCCACCTCAGCCTCCCAAAGGGCATACTAAATTTGAGAAGATTAATGACATAAACATTGCAAAATTAAGGTAGAAATAAAAACTGGTTAAAAAAAAAAAAAAAGTTCCATGTACAACTAATTAAAACCATAGGCCTTTGTGTACTAAGACAGTCTGCCCTATTTAAGGTATCAAAAGATTAAAAAATAGTTTAAAACAATACCAACACACTCAAAGACAGTCATGAGGCATCACAGTAACTTGTTTACTGGAAATGAAAAGAGAAAACTTTGGCTTAGAGTATGGCTGTGTGGTGTTGGTTCCACAGTTCTTCAACTACCTGTTTAAATATCACTAATACCATGAAAAAAAAAATCTCTGACAGTACCCTATGTACATTATCAAGAAGGCAAAGGAAAGCATGATTTGACAGTTTTGTGGTGGGCTCCTATATGTCTGAGAGTTGTTTTTTTTTTTTAAAGAAGAAACAAATCTTTTATTTATTTATTTATTTATTTTGAAATGGAGTCTTGCTCTGTCACCCAGGCTGGAGTGCAGTGGAGCCATCTTGGCTCACTGCAACCTCCACCTCCCGGGTTCAAGCAGTTCTCCCTGCCTCAACCTCCCGAGTAGCTGGGATTATAGGCGCCCGCCACCACGCCCAGGTCATTTTCATATTTTTAGTAGAGATGGGGTTTCACCACGTTGGCCAGACTGTTCTCAAACTCCTGACCTCAAGTGATCCACCTGCCTCAGCCTCCCAAAGTGCTGTGATTACAGGTATGAGCCACCGCATCCGGACCCAAATCATTTTCTTAAACACAATGAAGAGTCCTATTTGGCAAGATGCATAAAAAATACGATTAATAGGAAATTGAAGTTAAGATCCACAGCTTGCCAGTAAGCAGGAGACAGCACATACATTTTTCCTTTTAGATTCTAGAACTAAACCCTGAATGATGCAAGCATATGTCAATTCCCATCTACCATATTGATGAACTTAGCTGCAATACTTTAGTTCAGGAACTCCCATTCCAGAGAAAATGCTTAGTGATTTCCAAAACAGTTGGATCCTAGTTTTGAAAAACAAGTGCTCTAATTAGCAGTTTAGAAGTCCTTTCCTTGCAGATAAAACTGCTAATGCAGACAAAGCTTCAATATAAAACAACCATTTTCAGAAGATGCTGGACAAAGAGGATGAAGCACGCTGTAATCAGCTTTCATTCTCTTTGTATCCTCAGTTCTCAACTGCAGGACTACTTTTTAAGGGGAAATTTAGACCTTTCAAGTGTCTAGGCAGGACAGCTTGTTTTCATTTATTAGCATTAATTTTTCTCCCTAACTCCCTCCCAGATAGCACAGCAAATTCTTGGTTGTACATTCACAAAAATCCCAGGCCAGGCACACAGATGCATGCCTGTAAGCCCAACACTTTAGGAGGCTGGGGTGGGAGCATCACTTGAGCCCAGAAGTTTGAGACCAGCCTGAGCAACATAGCAGGACCCTGTCTCTACAAAAATAAAAATAAAAATTAGCTGGGCATGGTGGCACATGCAAGCGGTCCCAGCTACTCAGGAGTCTAAGGTGGGAGTATCACTTGAGCCCGGGAGATCAAGGCTGCAGTAAGCCATGATCCTGCGACTGCACCCCACCCTGGGCAACAGAGTGAGACCATGTCTCAAAAAAAAAAAGAAAGAAGAGAGGAGGGGAGGGAAGAAAGAGATCCAGAAACTACTCCTTCTTGCCCTTTCTAACTACTAACACTCAGGGTCCCACGCTGCCATCACCTCTCCTAGAAATGACTGCAATTGTCTCCTAACCTGACTCTCTGACCCACCCTCCCCTCCCCTTCAGTCTATTATCAACACAGCAGCCAGGGATCCTGTTAAAACTTAAGTCAGATCATGTCACTCACCTGCATGAAACCCCCCAACAACATGCTACATCATTCAGAGTAAAAGACAAAGACCTGAAAAATCATCTACAAGGCCCTACACATCTGGCCTCTGCCCGAATTTACCTCCCTGATCACAGCTTCTACTTCTCTCCCCATGGATCCCTCTACAGAAGCCAAACAGGCCACCTTGCTGTCCCTTGAACATGACCAGCATTTTTCTGCTGTCCTCAGCCTACCTAGAGTAACAGGCAACTCACTCACCTTCTGGAGGTCCTCATATGTCACTTTATCAATAAGACCTCTGCCACACAAATGTAAACCCTCTTCCATTGTGCTTTCTTCCCCTTTTTATTTTTTCCTTTGTAGCGCTCACCTTCTAATATACAGTACACATTTATTTGTTTCATATATTGTCTATTGCTCACTCACTGCCCCAAGGGAAATTCTAAAATGACAGGGATGGGCCCATTATATGCATTGCTGCATACACACGGGTCAATAAGTATTCTAAAACACACAAATAACAATGCAGTTTCACTTTATTTTTATACTTTTTTGTTTTTTCTTCCTTCTAGTTTAACTTTAAAATAGTGGGTTTTAAACAACTCTATTGAGGTATAATTTATATATGCTTAAATTCAACCAGTTTAAGTGTACAATTCGATGACTTTTAGTAAATTTACAGAGTTGTACGACCATCACTACAATCTAGTTTCAGAACAGTTCCATCACACCAAATGATCCAAAGAGGGATTTTTAACTGGAAGTATACCTATGTGACATCTCCTCTCTTGTTATAAAATATAGTCAAACTTCTAGGAACAGTTTTGAAGCAACTTGCTCATGGACTAGTTACTCATCAACCTCTAATTTCCTTTAGTTACAAGATAATGAGTTTTAGTTCAAATATGGTACCCAGCACTGTAAGAGCAATGGAAGTAAGTAGAATTTGATTCCTGCCCTTTAACCAAAAATATGGAATATCCATACGAATACTGATTTCCTAGTATTGCCTTGACAAAATGAGAAAACAATTTTCTTCCTGGAATATCTTGACATGGTACCAATGAGACCAAGTACTTCAACAGTCCTTCACTCAGATATGGCCAGGTAAGTACTTCCATGATGATAAGCCTACTTCTATTCCCTTCAGAGTTCAAACCCAGCCTGGCCAACATGGTGAAACCCCATCTCTCCTAAAAATACAAAAAAATTAGCCGGACATGGTTGGCAGGTGCCTGTAATCCAGCTACTTATGAGGCTGAGGTAGGAGAATCACTTGAACCCAGGAGGCAGAGGACGCAGTTGGCCAAGATTGCACCACTGCACTCCAGCCTGGGTGACAGCAACATTCTGTTTTAAAAAAAAAAAGACATGAAGTGCTCCCTGATACTACTACCATTCACTAATATTCAAACCACACTGGGGCATCAATGAAATATTGAAAGAACAGAGAATAAATAAGCAATATTACACTCTTAAATTCAGGATTTTAGACAGTTTCAGAAATAAGTGGCAGGTATAACTTTCCATATATGGACTCACTTCGTTCATAAACTCAGGATTTTAGATGGTGTCAGAATAAGTGGCAGGTATAAGTTCCCATGTATGAACTCATTTGGTTCAAATTCCTTTATTGGGTGATTCTTTCCTAACCTACCATTGCAGATGTACCAAGTTCAAAGCCAAGAAGAATTAAATGTGACTTTAAGATGCAGATCTAGATCCCAGAATTTTTTTAAGAGTTCAAATAAATTCTGAACTTCCACTTAAAAATCACAGTTAAGCCATCACTGCTAACCTACCTTTACCATTAATTATTCCAAACAACTCCTTCTAATCCCAGAGTTTCTTCCCCTCGCATATTTATAGATAACGTGTTGCACATTAACAACTAAAATCTCAAAGCAAAACTCATATTGAATATTTGTCCTTTCAAGTATTACTTATAATTTGCAGATGAAGCTATTAAATTAGCTTCTAAAACTAGCAAACATTTATACCAAATTTGAAAATAAGGCAACTGTGTTTTCTTCAGCCCTCCTTAGATGTTTCCCTCTGTTTTCTGCATTTCTTTGTCGGTGATTTTTCTAAACAAAGAAGAAAGGAAAATTCCTTAAGTGTGGTCTCTATCCTGACACTAAAACACAGACAGAGGTCAGAACATGACAAAAAAATTAAAAGCCTTCTTTCCTTCTCCTCATGAGTTTCTCAATGCCATCCAAAAAGCTACCCAGGTGCCCTATTCTGGGTAAATCATATTAACTTGAGTTGACATTGGAAACACAATCAGAAGATATATCTCACATGGTTCAAAAAAGTGGCATTTCATTACCTTGCTTAAGAATATTTATGACTGATGTCAAATGAACAATTATTTGTGCTAAAAAGGAGTGATAGGAATCTATCTATGGCTGAAGATTGATCTGCCTCACAGTTTAACTCAAAATTATCTCAAAATCATTTTGAAACGTATTAATCTAAAAAACAACCTCACTGGTTTCATATTAAATTGTACTTCCATATAAATTAATCTATTCTACCAGTGTGATTGAGAAAGGACATGGGTGTGTACCATCTACCCAGTGCAGCTTTCCAAGGGGAAAATCATTATCCCTGTATCCCTCCTCCCCTATCATGTCTTGAGGGATTCTGGGCCGGGTGATTCGCTCCCCAGGTTGGACATATGCAGCTGATAGATGCCAAATGTTTTAGTCCCAATGACCAGATGTGCACACCAGGGTCCATGCAAGATGCAGGGACTGAGGGTGACCGAGTCTGTAGGTTATTTATGGAAAAAACTTTCTAAAAGGCACCAGGTCCAACTCCCCAACCCACCTCACCTCCTCACTTTACTCCTGGATCACCATCTACTAACCATCTTGCCCTTGAAGAAGACTTCCTCTTCTCCAACTTCTTTAATACTATTTGCTGAAAAGGATAATGTGTATCATACAATTCTGTATGGGATTACTGTGTACCCAAAAGACTGTATTATTTCATGTCTTTAATTAAAATTCCCCAAGAAGAAAAATTAATTCATTCACAAATTATTTGTTATACTACTCCTATTATACATTCATTGATGCAAATATTCACTCAAGGTTCCCTCTACCCCAGACCTTACATTTACTGAGCTCTGCATCCAGGGTATCTTGGAAGATGGTTGAGGGACAAGGTTCTCTGCCTCAGTGGAGACCACATTGTCACGTGCACACCTGTTGCCACTCTTGCTGTCACCATTGCTAACTATCATTAATGAACCACTCATTGAGCTAGGCAGTTGGCCTGTAGTGTTTCATTTTACTCCTCACCCCATTCTGTGTCAAATATAGTACTAAATTCCCATAATAAGGATGTGTAAACTGATACATGCAGGACTTAACTCACATGGAGTGGGAGTACACATTCTGGTGAATCTGAGACTCAAGTTTGTGCTCTTAGTTTTAATTATACATGACATAATCTGTTCAGTAAAATGTACAGAGTACAGACAACATCCTGTCTCAAAGAACTTACAGGTTTAAATAAAGGTGAGCTATGAGAATCATTACCCTACAAGTGTTCTTTAAAGTTGACCAACTGCTGTAGCACAGATTTTCTTTCCATAGTCCCATGAAGTATCACCATCGATACGGTGATATCATCAAGATCATCCTCATATATCATTCCCTCCCCTCCTCCATCCAACATTTAACAGACGAAGAAAGTGGAGAGGGCTTAAATGAATAGCCCAAAGTCAACCCCCAAATGGTAGCACCTTGATTTTACCTGGAATTTTAGTTTGAAATCTATATCAAATAGATCTATAAAAAGCTACCAGTGGCAAGGATACAATGGAGAAGCACTCTCAGATAATGTCAAAGGCACTAAAATTTACCACAAATATTTTGGGGGAGAATTCTCACAATATATATTAAAGCTTTATCAATTTTCACACTTAAACCCAATGAGTCTACATGTGGGAATCTAAGAACCTAAGAAAATCCAACTCAGCAAAGGAACAGTTATGCACAGATGGGCTTCATATCCCTATTCTTAGTGTCAAAAAGGGATGAACAAACTGTCTGTCCAACAATGAAAGTCTATACTCACTGATGGAATATGACATAGCTCTGAAATAGAAGCCATTTAGTAAGTGAAAGGATTATGAAAAAAGCAAAAAAAGTAGAATATGAAATCATATATCCATGATCGCATAAACAATCACACCACACTTGACAAAATAAAAATCTTCACATTTAATGGTTCAGACCATTGTATTAGCCAAATTTAGTACTTGTTTATGGCCAAAATGACATCATCCATTTAGCTTAATGTCAGAAGCATTATTTCATGGAAGAGTAACATGTCACTGTAAAGAATTTCTCTCTTCTTTCTCAACTTCCAATAAGACGTGCTTGATACATTTTAACATCCATATTCCCCTCCTTTATCTCCCCGACAGAGTACCAAAATTTTGTATCTAAACTTACTCATATACTATTATAATTATTATTAAAAATACTTATTTTACATGTTTACTAGAGAAAATCTAGAAGTCAGTTGTGTATACACAAATACATATTCACAAACGCACACACAAGCTTTTGTTTATATATACACCTTTAAAAACATCCATTGACTTTGACCCAGAAATTCCACTTAAAATGTTTTACTGCAACAATGGTAAAGATAGACACAGCTATCTTAACCAACAAGGAAAGCCTTTGTTCAAATTAGCCAAATTTATAATCAGTGTTCAGTGGCAGTTACACGCACTAAATTTGGAAGAATGTCACTCATTTCTAATCAGAACACCATGATCATAAATTATTATGCCATTAGCCCTTTTCTGCTTTTAACTATATACCTTTCCTTCCCAGTAAGGGAATGAATTTAGACATCTAAAATGCAGCTAATGTAAGTCTTAGGGTTTTGATGCATTACTAACATTTGAAATGAGGCGTGAGACCATTCCTATGGCGGGTTAATATTTCTTACTACTTCTGACAAGTAGAATGGAGATTAAGGAGTTGAAAAAGCTGAGATGAATTGAAGGTCTTGCTGATAAAATAAATAAAAATAAAATGTTTCTAATGGAGGTTTTTAACATTCGACTCTGCCTAGTTTGTTAAAAAGCCTTTATAGTTCAATGCAAGAGATCAAATCACAATCAGAGGCCCCCACTGACAGACCCATCTCCCAACCAGGAATGCAGACAAAGATAAGGCCTGTGATAACTGCAATGGGCCCTATGTGTGATCTCATAATGGTCCAGGTCAGGCCTAGACTTTGTATTCTATTTTCAAACTTGAGCAGAAGTGTCACTTATTCAAGAAGTTTTCCTTGAGCCCACCATTCCAGATTAGTTTACTTTATCATACAGTTCAGAAAACCAGGTTTTCTCTGGGAACACCAATCTGAGTTTCACTGATGCACTAGAAAGAAATTGAGCCAATGCTGTTTGTCACAAGTCCTACTTCTCACAAGCCCAACTTTTAAGTTTTATGGCAGAAATGGCTAGGAGAGAACTTCGGCCAAAGTGGCCTTAATAAACATACAAGCTAAGCAAAAGCAAAGTGGCCTTAATAAACGTACAAGCTAAGCAGAAACAAAGTGCTTGCTATGCCAGTGTTGATTCAGGACAAATCCAACTAGATCCGCTTCTACCCACTCTGCAGTGGCAGAATCTTATATAGAAATTCTAGAGCCACCTGTCTATTTGGCTTCCCATTGTTCCCATAGAGTGTAGCAAAAAGTATTGGCATATAATAAACACCCAGTAAATCATTCTTGAATAAGGAAAGTGAGAAAAAAAAACACGAATGAATGAAAACTAAGTCAGTGGGTCCTAGCCATCTTTACATGTTTTGCATGTTATTGAAGAGGAATTATAAATCCTGAATCCCTATCATATAATTCTACCTGGGCCACCAGAAGGCAACCTCACGTCAGCACACCCCATTGTAAAACAATGGTATGGTTCACAACCTATCAACATTCCATCTGAACCAACATTCCATCAGGACAGAGCCATACTTGGCCTTCTTGACATTCCCCATTCCCCACTCATCAGGATAACTCACTCACAGCCACATCTCAGGTGTCTCAAGTAATGTCTCACCTCTGCATTACTAGAGGCCACCCGTATCAGTGTTGCCCGCTGTGCACACAAGTAATTAACTTATAATGCTCCACTGGAGCTGACACATTCCATGGCATCAAAAATTTCACCAGCAGATAGTTAAGCGTGAAAGATGATTCCTTAGTTAAACTGGATAACCAAATATCACATGTAAATGTCAGTCAATATGGAAGACCTTGTTGACACGCAAGTCGCATGCTGAGGGCGGAGGTATAGTAGCTATGGTTAAATCTCCTTCCTTTGAAATCTACTAATCTTGATTCTGTGGTAATGCAGATGGAGCTAGAATAGACTTGTTTTTGCCATGGAAGAAAAGTTTGCTTTGAGAGTCCTGAAAACAAAACTGCACGAGTCAGATCTGACTAGATGACAACTTCAATAAAGAAAGAAATCATGCATAGCATAGTGATAAAGACCATGAATTCTAGAACCAGACCACAGAATCCCACTTTTGCCACCTGGCATGTAAGTGGTCCTGGGCAAGTTACCTAAACTCTTCATCTGTTTCCTTGTTTGCAAAATGAGAATAACTGCAGTACCTAACTCTTAGAATTACATGAGGTGAAATGCTTAAATAGTGTCTTGCAAATAGTGAGCACGTTACATGTTAAATATTAGCCATTATTATTGCCCAATGCTAAACACACAGTTGGACCACAATAAATACTTGTAGAAGAATGAATGAATGAATGAGCATACCTAACGCTATTTTTGCAAGTGCTTTAGAAGAACACTCTTGAACAACTCACACATTCTCTGCTCATTAAAATAAGTCCACCCTAAGGGCTTTAGCTTAACATTTTTTTTTTTTTTTTTTTTTGAGATGGAGTCTTGCTCTGTCATCCAGGCTGGAGTGCAATGGCGTGATCTTGGCTCACTGCAACCTCCACCTCCTGGGTTCAAGCCATTCTCCTGCCTCAGGCTCCCCAGTAGCTGGGATTACAGGCATGCACCAGCACGCCCAGCTAATTTTTGTATTTTTAGTAGAGACGGGGTTTCACCATGTTGGCCAGGCTTGTCTCGAACTCCTGACCTTGTGATCCCTCCGCCTGGGCCTCTCCAAGTGCTGAGATTACAGGTGTGAGCCACCGTAGCTTAACACTGTAGTCATTCTGGATTTTTTTTTTTTTTTTTTTTTTGAGACAGAGTTTCGCTCTTGTTGCCCAAGCTGGAGTGCAATGGCGCCATCTCGGCTCAATGCAACCTCCGTCTCCCGGGTTCAAGCAATTCTCCTGCCTCAGACTCCTAAGTAGCCAAGATTATAGGTACATGCCACCACACCTGGATAATTTTTTGTATTTTTAGTAGAAACAGGGTTTCACCATGTTAGCCAGGCTGATCTCGGACTCCTGACCTCAGGTGATCCGCCCACCTTGGCCTCCCAAAGTGCTGGAATTACAGGCATGAGAGACTGCACCCGGCCCCGGATTCTTTACTAACTACAAAATTATTTCATTTTGATTGGATTTTTTTTAAAGGCTGAACAATTCAAAGAGATACTAATCCAGACTGCGTTTCCTTCTAAAATTCTAGGCCAATGAGACAATATGTGATCAAATGACAATAGTGTGGGTTGGAACTACTCAGCGACTCATCAAAAAGGCCATAAAAAAGCAGAGAGAACAAAGCCTGAAGTTCAGGCTGAGCCACGCGTGTAAAACCACGACACAAGGACGGACAAAGGAACTATAATAAAGAGTGGAAAAAAGTGGTGAAGGCAATAAAGACAAGAGGAGCTTCACATGAATGGAGAATTATTGGCTTTATAGGTGCCTGGAGAAAGGCAGAACAGGTCATATCACTTTCCCTTCTAGTGAAGGGCAGTTCAGCTATTTGGAATTCAACGATGTTTGATGGAGAGTTTTGATCTCAAACTAACATTTTGCTCTGGCAGCGGCAATGGAGGTGGGTCATTAACTCATAACCCCATAATAAATAAATGCATGTGACAATGCCGCCCAGGAGAGGACAGTGCTGAGGGAACCATCTGAGAAAGTCCCCTAGTCCATAAGAAAAGATCTCCTTTCCCATGACGTTTCCCACCTCATTCACACTTTATACTTCAGTGAAGATTACTGATTAATTTTATCCTCTCCAAGTCATGGTTTATGTTATAAAGCCATCCTGCCAATATCTTTGGGAAAGTCTCCAAACCACTTTAGTGATTACAGAATAAAATTGTCCCCTCTTTCCCATCAACTTAGTTCTATGTTTCTGAAAAGATAACGCATTAACCATTGTGCTCTATACCTTCTGAAGCAAATTCCACATGAGACAATTCTACTTACACTAATAAAGTTTGTTTTCCAGCTACTTATGTGTTCCCCGCATGTATTAAATGAGCAACTGCTGCTAGGTACTGCATAGAATACTATCTGAAAGAATACTATTGAATTATGTTTACTTAAACATAACACCTGTACACTGAAACCACATGTTTAGAATACAGATACCAAAATTTCTACCACATTCTAAATATACCCTTGCCTTCTGAGGTCTTTTTTTTTTTTAAATATATATTGCACATATTTTCAACAAGCATTCCTTTAGTATTTCCATTGTTTAGGGTAAGATTTAATTTTCTCCCAAGGGACAAGCCCAGATCAAGCCTTCAACTTGTCATGAAAATGTTCATTTAGGCAACAGAAACAAACAAAAAACCCGTCTTCTACAAAGTATATTCTACAGTTCAAATTATCCACTTAACACAAGTTATAAGAACTATTAACAATTCCGTCATTTGTACTTGATACAATAGAGACCTGTGAAAATAAAATACTGTCTTTAAATTCTAATGTGGATTAATACGTATTTCATTTGGTATCTTGTAAGTACTTAACTTGGTAGTCTCATAATGAATTAATCATAAATATTTTCTCTTTCTAGCATCCCCAACTATAAAAGCATAAAATTACATTGAATTCATTAAATGCATATTAATTCAGATGCATTTTTCTATATATGGCATCTTTTTCTGATTTTTTTTCTAGATGCCATATATATCTTTTACTGCAGTTCATGGTTTGTTACAAATCCAGGTATTTGGTAATCTGTAGATTCTTATGAAATAATGATTTTTACCCTTTTTGGGGGTCATAGATGACTTTGAAAATATGACGAAAGTTATCACAGATACATATAAAATGGTATTTAAAACTTTGAGGGAGTATGTTTAATAACCCCTTAAAGTCTTATACTGGTTAGGAACTCCTACTTTAAAAGTGCAGAACAGCATGTATAGTACGCTACCTTTTATTAAGGCAGAAATTACGAACACATATAATTTAATTATATTTGCATAAAGAAACCCTGGAAGGATAAATGAAAACTAATAAATATGGTTACCTAGGGGGGTATAGGGTGGGGACAGAACACAGAATTCACCAACATGGTGGAAATAAGACTTCTCTGCATATACCTTTTTACATTATTTTGACTTTCAAATGCTGTACATGTATTATCTATTTTTAAAAATTAAATTACAAAAGCTAAATGACTAAACAAACAAAAAAAAACCTACTTGTTTATTGTGTCTCCCTTTCCATCTCCAAAGCGGAATATGAGTACCGTAAAAACACAGATCTAAACAGCTCTCTTCGGTGTCCCAGCTTCTAGAACAGTGCCTGACACATACTAAGCATTCAAAAAATGCTCACTGAAAGTATGATTCATGTGTGAGGTATTATAAATAATGCATATGTAATTCATACATGACAAAATATATAGCTTATTGATTACTCAATAAATACGTTCCCACTTTTGACTATACTTCCCAAAGAGTGTGCTTGTTCTTCAGAAAAGCTTCATAAATGTGACTGTGGATACAAAAAACATGAGACTTAATAGCAAAGGAACAGTTTCCTATGCACGCCACACTTAACTCTCCCCATTTCACTTTGCCATAGGTTATAGAATTCCCATTTCACAAATGAGGAAAGTTGTGCTCAAGAGGTTAAACATGTTCCCTCAAGCCATGCAACTACAGGAGCAAAGGAAAGATTTCACAACTAGGTGAACCTGACTTAAAATACCACCATTTCTAGCATACTTAAGAAAAATTGATATGCTTATACCTTAAGCAATAAAATTAACACATTCCTTTTAGACAGTCTATTATCCTGATCTAGTCTTGAGAGTCAACACAGCTGTCAACAGTCTTCCACAATGTTAAACATATTCTTAGAGACACATCCCTCTCACCATGTATTTCTTAGGCTTAGAGGAGCTTAAGGGACTTAAGTGAGCTTAAGGTGTCAGATATATTGAGGCAGAAGAGAAATCAACATACTTAAAACCCGACCCTAAAATCCTGAGCAGTCCCTAGACAAAAAAATACTTCATGGCACCAGGGAGGTGATTTAACTCAGTGTAGGGAGCTGGGTGTAAGACAGCAAAGAAGGGCAAAGAACTGTAACTGGGGAGTGCAGAGCCCGAGCTCTGTCTAAAATAATGCTTCTCAAACTCTAGCCACACGGGCATCACCTGGAAGGCCTGATAAAGACAGTGGCACCCACCCCAGAGTTTCTCATTTAAAAGCCTTGGGATGGGTTGTAGAAACGGGCATTTCTTACAAGTCCCCTGGGTTGATGCTGATGCTGTTAGTCCAAGGGACCACAATTTGAGAACGACAGGTCTAAAGAAAGCAGCTTCCACTCAGTTCTGGTCTCTGGCTGAGACTGAGCAATGTAGATCCATGGAAACCTTAAGATTTTTCAAGCATGGCTAGATTTTCTCAGTCTGTTTCTATTTTTAAAATACTCTGAAGATCAAACAAACAAGACTTCAACACAAGGAATATCTGATCTTTGAGGAATGATGTGCCTAAACTTTCTTATTTAGGGGACCAGAGCATCAAGCCACAATTACCCTAAGAAAACAGACATCAATCTGACCTGAGCAGAAAAATGAAGTGAAATGGTTTATTTTTCCTTTATTTAATTAAATCCGAATTTTAAGATGCCTGTGTGTCCTGCAACCACTTGTTTATCCCCACTGCTGAGAAAAAACTGCACACACACCTGTCCCTAATACTTCAACCCTAAAGGTATTATTTGGAAACAACAAGAAAAGCTAAATTCAAACCAATGAATAATAAATGAATCCATGTTTCTGGAAACTTATGCTGCCTAAGATAATGTTTGTGGGCATTAGTCACACCCTTTCCCCTTCCTGGCCCCTCCTTCCAGGTAACATCAGTGTTACTTCTGAAGGGCCTCCTGGAGAGATGGAGATAATGATTATGATGGGAATGATGTTGATGGCAAAGTTTTTTTAACACTTTACTGCTGCTTTGGCCTTGTGCAGAGAACACATATCATCATAATGAAGCCTTACTAGATCCCTGCTAGGACAATCTATTTTTATCCCTATTTTACAAATAAAGAATGCAGGCTAATGGATTGAGTAACTGGCCCAAGTTAATACAGCTGATCAGTGAAGGGTCTAGGATTTGAGCCCAGTCTCTATCATGCAAGATTTTACACATACCACTCACTGCCTTAATTTTAGGAAATTCAAAAGCTGAGCTACAGAGGAGTACAGGGGACAGCGGTCAGAACACAGGAATGCAGGATACCCCCCAAGACCCATTATAAAGCTATAATTACTTAATGACAAAAGGAACCAGTCTAAAACCATCTTGTCTTCTGATCCAGAAGCGATGGGGACAAAAATGCCTAACTTACTCATCAAAAAATCCCACCCTTGTCGTATCTGGACGATTAGATCTGCATTTAGGAAGGAAAAACAATGACTCTAGTTGGCTGTCAAGCAGAGTATATTAAATTTCTTGTTCCCAAGACAGATCCCATTGATCAGTTTTACTTAGGCTCAGTCTCCAGAGTAGACTTCATAACTTAGGTTTATGACTTGATCAAATGATGCAGAAAAACAACCCCAAAAGCTAAATGATTATATTATGCACATTACAGAGTGCCATGTTCATGGCAGGGCAGCTGACTACACACACAGGGAATTTATCACCCTGATACAGATGGCCTAACAAAGGGTTCCGTTTCAGTCATTCAAGAAGAAGAGGCCATGCCACCACTCCAGGAGATGCATGACAGCCAGACAGCTGCACGTTAAAGAGACATTTACGGGGCTCCTACTGGATACCAAGCACCGAGATCCAAGGTGAACAAGGCAGTACAGCCTTCAGGGGTTTGCATTCCAGTGAGGGAGAAAGGCATGAAGCAAGTAAACTAGCACAAACTTGTATAAATGCAGCTTGTGAAAAAGAACATAAGATAATTGAATGTGAAATAAAAATATCAAGGAGACCCTACAGAATACAGCGACTCCTGAGAAGGTGGCACGTAAGCTGAGCCCTGATGGATATATAAGGATGAGGGGAGGGGCATTCCAGGCACATGGAACAGCATGAACAAAAGCTGCAGAGGAGAAGACAACGATGAGAAAAGCACAGAACGTTACGGGGCAGGACAGAGCTCAGCCCAAGCAGATGTGAAATGAATGCAATGTACCATTCTCTTAAAGGGCAAAGAAGAACAAAATGACACTGGGCTTTAGTGGTCCAGGAGGGTTTCTCACACAGGCAGGGACACTGATCAAGCATTAGGGTGTAGGGGGTAAATTTCAGAGGAGAAAACACAAGTGTTGTGAACACAAGAAATTTTGAAAAGAAAACCACAACTAATATGGCTACTATTTTCCTCCATCCAAATTAATCATTCTGCAGCACCTTTGAGTGGCACAGTTGCATGCAGATACCAATCACTTGCTTCCAACGATCATTTCTGCTCCTCCAAACCCATCCCTTAGTGTTAGGAACCAAGCCACTCAGCAGGATTCAGCATTACTGCCTGAGCTCCGCCTCCTGTTCGGTCAGCGGCGGCATTACATTCTCACAGGAGCACGAACCCTACTGTGAAGTGCGCATGCAAGGTATCCAGGTTGCACGTGCCTGATGATCTGAGGTGGAACAGTTTCATCCCAAAACCATCCACCCAACCCCCATGGAAAAATTGTCTTCCACAAAACCAGTCGCTGGTGCCAAAAAGGTTGGGGACCGCTGGCTTGGGAACCCATCTGCTTGAGGACAGGGTAGTTCTCCAAATCAGGTGAGCCTCTCTTAGATGTCCTCCTTTCTTCAGGGCCTCGGCTAAGCTAACACAGGTGGACTCTTGACCCAGAGAAGGCCATGATATTCTCTCTGCAGGGAATCTGAAATTGGAACACATAACTAGTCATACTGAGGCCTTAGATTTGCAGGGACTGGAGGGAGTAGCATTCCTGATAAGTCACTACTTAATGAAAGAGAATAAAAAGCTTGATAATCAGACTGACAGATGCTGGTCCCATGGTACAGCAGTACCATCAGACCAAAAGACAGAAAGATAGTGAGTGGGGCAGAGGAGTGGGGTTCCTAGGACTTTCCCAGAAGTGGCCCCTCTCCCCACTGAGTCCTGGTTAGATGTACTGCCTAGCCTTGAGTGTGAGACATCCTTGTATTCTCCAAAGAACCTCCTGCCTTTGCCTAAAGTAAGTTCGCGTGGATTTCTATTCTTGCCACTAAATGATCCTTGAATGGCACAATGAGAGTTCTTTTAGAGGGTATTAGGCTAGAAAAATGTGACTATCTCCAATTCAACAAGCAATTAATTATAAAGTGTATACTCTGTGTTCAGCAGGGGAAAGCAAAGATGGATAAGATTCAATGTCTACCTTTAAACACTTTGCCATTCAGCAGGAAAGATGATCATAAAGAGAACTTCTGTAAGGCAGATTCATGAAACACAACAACAAAAGAAAAAACCTGTAACTATGGAGGCATACAAAAGAGGGCAATTAATTTAAACTAAGAGAATCAGGGATGGCTTCACAGGACAGGCAGCATTAAGAACACTTGACCTTCATGTGTCTTCAAATTACTGGCAGCATTACTAGGTTGCTATGATTTTACCTGATTCAGGAAAATTCCAGCCAGGCATGGTGGCTCAGGCCTACAATCCCAGCACTTTGGGAGGCTGAAGTGGGTAGATAACTTGATGTCAGGAGTTTGAGACCAGCCTGGCCTGGCCAACATGGGGAAACTCCATGTCTACTAAAAATACAAAAAAAAAATTAGCCAGGTGTGGTGGCACGAAGCTATAGTCCCAGCTGCTTGGGAGACTGAGAGAGGAGAAATGTTTGAACTCGGGAGGCAGAGGTTGCAGTGAGCTAAGATGGCACCGCTGCACTCCAGCCTGGGCAACAGAGTGAGAGTCTGTCTCCAAAAAAAAGAAAAAAAAAAAAAAAAGAAGAAGAAAAGTCCTGGAATATTTGTAACTAGCCCCGAAACAGGCAGAAATTAAAGTAATAATAATAATAATAATAAAGTCTAATATGGTTTGCTTGGAAGAATAAAAAGGATAACTAACAAACCAGAAAAATACATAAACTTCATTAAGGCAAATGCTCCAAGCCAGATAACAAAAGGAAAATTTTACAAGAGTCACAGGTTATTAAGTGGATACAGACATCTGCTTTCAGACTAAGAAAGGGGTGGTCAAACCACCTAAGTGTCATTGTTTCAGCCCAAAAGCCCCTCTCTGAGGCTTTCAACTGGGGTGATTCAATAGTGCAAAACTGGATGCTGCAACTCAATTAAAATGGAATCGCATGAAAATAGGGGCTCTTCACAAATTGCCTGTAAGACACAAGATGAAATCCTTTTGACCAGTCACTCCAGGACTACGTGGAATAGATTTCTTCCACCTTCTCCTGCAGAAGCTACTGAATGACACCAGCACTAAGACAGGAGAGGAAGTCATTCCCTTGGAAGCCATTTAATGATCGCCCAATTGTTCCCGTGGTTAGGAAAGAGCTCGCAATTACAACAGCAGAAGACTTGTGTTTAGTGATTACATGTTTGCCTGCTCTCCATAAAAATGCTGCATCCAAGTCAATAAATTTGTGGAGTACATTATACAGCACAGTGCATCATTCACCTAGAACTGCACAGGCAAAGAAGTGGAGCAGATGGCAAGTGAGAAAGAAATATTGATCACCATGAATAATTTTTACTAAAAAGCATATAAAAACTGGATTTTAAAATATTTCAAAATAATTTATTCACTGTGGTCTCACTGTTTTACATTTCTGTTTATAAATATTTACAACGCACTACCTTCGTCAAATAATTATTATTCAGTGTTCACAGTAAAGAGAAAGGCATCAGAGACTGACTGTTTGTGTGTATGCCTCTCCTAATCTGTGTGACAATATTTTAATTTAGCATTAATTCTCAACTCTTCTCAGTTAAACATACATGGCTTTATTTGCTCTCTGTTTCAGGTGATATTTATAGACACGCAGCATGCATTCACAGTACAAGTTTTTATTTGTAGTGATTTAGTGATACAAGGGAGAGACTTCAAGTTAATATTAATGTGGAATACCAACACGTTTTCAACCTAATTTCCTATGTACCCTAAACAAGTCAGTGGAATAAAAGAGGCAAAGCACAGAGACGGGCATGACTTAAAGCAATTTCATTAAAGAATGTTTTAAAGGAGTAAAAAACACACTGTGGTACTATTCCAGGATAAAGAGGGAAATAGCTAAAGAGCCAATAACTAAGACCCCCTCCCTGCATGTCACATAACCTTTCCAATCAGAAATGTCATACAAAAGGTATGTAATTGTACTTGATCATTGCCAGCAGGAAAAAATCTCAATATACGCATATGAGAAGTCTTAGTATAGTCTTTCATTTTAACATATCAGTAATAGTCCTATTTCCCCTGCTTCATTTTCCTTATTTCCCCTGCTTCATTTTCCTTATTTCCCTTCAGTTTGCCTGCATTTAACCTCCAGATATGGTGACTGGCGTATCTATTGAATTAATTGTTGAGCTGGTTTTTTAGAATACAGATTAGTAAATGATTGATCAGTCTTCCTGGATCTCTTTAAACTAACCAAACTAGAACTCACTAGATCCACATTACATATTTTTTCAATGAGTAGTGAGGCTGAGGGGCAAGAATAGTAAGTATGACCAAAAGTTCTGGGAAGAAGGTTGTGAAATGATTCTGCTGCAGACAGCTGGAATATTAGTGTCTCCAACTGTCTCTTCTTCCCTGTAGAATAAATGTATGAATATGTAGTAAGCGTATGTGTGTGTGTGTGCGTGTGTGTGTGTGAGAGAGAGCGTGCACGTGAGTGAGCGCTGGGTGTTATGGGGACATACATATGTTACACAAGTAATTAATGGAATGAAAACTAAAAATAAATTCTCATGGTCCTCTTTGGAGGATAATCACCTATCTGTTGGAGATAAAGACATACAACTAAAAGACAGAAAAGTCAATTTTTCTTTTATATATATATATATAATTTTTTTCCCCTTAGTCCACATGCTCTTTCATTTTCAGGTTAAACTAAGGGGTTAATATTTGTTCCTTTCTCCAGAAATAATGAACTTGGCAATTCTATCTCTGAAATTGAAATTCTGTTCTTTAGAGAGCACAACATATTACGTTGTGTTACACTCCTATTTTAGGAGTAAAAAAAAAAATAAGATTTCTGTTGACACTCCAAAGTGCTATGAAACAAAGTATTTTTATTTTATTTCAGATAATATTAAAATCACCTGTTGTTAAAGGAGAACTTTCTCAAGTATATCAGTATACACATAGAGATATGTGTGTGCCTACGAATGGTATTATTTCAGTAGAACTGAAACATAATATAAATCTTTAACTCCCTAGAGTAACACAGTATGGTAATCACCAACAACATTCCCGTGCCAAAGTAAATTTAAGACAAGGGTATTTTTAATAATGGCTAACTGTGGGGAATTTGACATTCAGTTATAATGGAGCAGCCAGGTTTCTAGCCAGATATCTATATTGCTCAGGATCCAAGCATACATATAAATAGATTTAAGCCACAATTGTACTTTTATGCAATTTTATTCCTGGAGCCTAATTCCCATACATTTATGTAGATGCTCATGCATTTTCGCTAAGTCCAAAATGAGATAGCATAGCATTGCAGGTTACAAATATTATTTTAAAATTAAAAACAATTTAAACATTACCATTGTCATTAGCTAATGGTTTTTATCTTCCTGTGGGACAATAAAAGCATTAAAAATCAATTTACATAGCATTTACTTCGCATAACAGAAAAAAAAAAAAAGTGGCCATTAAGATTTTCCAGTTAAAAACATCTAACATGCTATTGGGTCACAAATAATAAAGACCTGGGTTCGTAGAGGAAGGTCTGAAAAAGACTGAAGCAGAACAGAATAAAGTTCAAGGCTATGACATATCGCACACAGATCCAAAGCAGTCGGTAATTTTTATGCATCATGTTTTCAGCCTAAACCATAGTATATATTCAATAACTAAGGTGGAGGTTAATGTTAGATTAATTGCTGGGAGATGCCATTATGTATGGCCATTAAATTGAAATAATACTATGATGATAACAATTTATCACAACTTGATTCCATCAGATGATTATTAGGAAAGTTTCCCATCTTCCTCAGGACACGTTGATACTGTTCACTCAAACTCACATGCACGCAATCACTTTTACCTAAACTGATCTGTCTTCAAGCTTGTCCTTTCCCATCTGATTTGTTAAGTCCTCCAACTCCACATCTCATTGAGATGTTCTCATCTGTTCATCCTTATGCTGCAGAATTCCCATAATATCACCACAAAACATTTCCAGTGGACCACTGCTGTAACTTAACTCAAGGAAAAATAATGGATGTAGTATGTGATTTTGTAAGGGAAGTATCTTACAAGTGTCAGTGTCTGACAAATCTTCACCTTAAATTCTCCCCCTGGCTTCGCTTGAGTCTAGCCTCCTCTCTCCAATCCTGCCAGCTCATACTGTGCCATTTTTTCAGGGCTAGAATAAACTTCTCCCCACGAATCTCTGAAGGTCCCTATTGCTCACTTCATTTAATAGAAAGGCTCTACAAGCCAGCCCTATACAGAACATCAAAGTGAAGAGAGCAGATGGTATTGATGGCTTTCCCCAGCCCTAAGAGTCTGAGATCCTGTGTTTCAACACCATCACCAGCCCAACCTCTCTCAACATTACACTCATCTGTAAACAAACATATACAAATTTACCACCAATACATTTCCCAGCACATCACCACTAACACCACTAATACATTTCCCAGCACACCACCAAGGGTTATTAAAAAATGAACCTCAAACAAGAGAAGTTTAACAGGGAGCCATGCATACATTCAAACCTACATTCAAACCTCAGTAAAGAACCAGTATATTTGGTGGGGGCGGGAAGTTGGGCAGGGAAGGGATTTAGGTGCTAAAGTCAGCAAGAAACACGAAACCAAGCAGGGCATCATCAAAATTACTCTCAAGAAATCTCTAGGAAAACAAACTGGAAGACCAATAAGTCTGTCCTCTCCCCAGATTTTCAATCCAACACTCTTCATCCAAGGGAATACTACGTATTTGCAGCTGGTCTGCAACTTAGTCTTATGTAGGAAGTAGATGTATCCTTAAACTTAGAATCATGTGACAAAGTCACTATAGGAACAGGTCGAAGCATCTGAGAGAGCAGCAGATTGTATCACTCCCTTGTATTTTCTCTGGGGCATTTGTGCTTTAGAGTAGTAGAACTTCTTACTCTACATTCACGGAAGGGTTTTTGTTTCCTTCCCCTGGCCCTCACAGAGTGTAGTTTACTATGACTGAGGTGCTGAAAGAATGGAATGTGCATCTCCATCACCCTTCTACATTGGAGGAGAAAATGCAGGAGTGAGCCTTGGGGCTAGAAATTATGTTAATTAGATAAGCAGCAGGAAAGGAGCCCAGCCTGTCGGAAGAGTCTCCCCTCCCCATAGAACCACCACAACAATCACATTTATCACACTGCTTAATTGCCATTGCAATATCCAACCTTAATTTACTAGGGAGCCCGTAGGTAACCTTTAGAAGTGTTGCCTGGCATCCAGAAGTGCTCTCGTTCCTAGAGGCACTGATACTACGGGAGCTGCCTAGGTTTTTAAATACCAAGGGACAAAGTCAATAATGGCGAAATTGACCCGCAATTCCTTTTTTCTAACCATTCCTTTTGCCTGCATGCCTGTATCAGTATCTGGTTCCTCTCTATTTTTGCCCCTTTCAAGCAATCCTTCATTGTCAGTAGCAGAGCAAGGGTGGGTGGGAGAAGAGTAAGGCTTTGACTTACCTGGGGGCAAGAGAAGCCTCCTGAAGGAAGTGATTAAAGCTAAGCCTCTGAAACAGGAGCTAGAATTTAACCAGGTGAAGCAGGCTGGGAGGAGGGAAAGCGTTTCTGAGTAGAGACAGCAGTAGGTGTAGGGAAAATTGTGGGCTTGACCTGGGGCAAGGTAAGTAGAAAGGGCGAGAAATTAAGAAAAGCCATTGCTGGATCCTAGAATGTATCCTGAGACCTATGGGAAGCCACAGAAATGGTCCCAGAATAGTTACTGACACAGGAGTGATACATTCATATTCCCATTTTTAAAGGTTCCTCTAGATTTTCTGTGCAGACAACAGTGGGTCACAAGAGGGTAAACTTGAAGAGATGTTCTACGGCTTCCACAGAAGGCAAGAGATTATTATTTAGTGGTGGCAGTGAGTAGGGGAGAAAATATGGATTCAAGTGACACTGACAGGAGCTGGCTAATGATTAATTGTAGACGGAGGAAGAGAGACATCCCAGGTTTGAGGCCAGGGCAAATGGATTATGTTTCTGCCACTCACGGGGACAGAAAGGACTGAATGAGGAACAGGTTTAAAGGCAAGGAAGCAGAAGTGGGCAGAGATACTGAACTTGGTTTCAGGGTGTCCTGAGAACTCCGGCGTCAAAGAGGAAGTAGGTGATAAGGGCTTTAATCTCAAAAGAGAGATTTCAGCCAGAAATACCAATTTGAGCATGCTCTTGGAATAGATGGTAATTTTAGCCATTATGAGGTTGCCTGGGGAGACGGGTGTACAGAGTGAGAAGAGAAGGGGCCTGCAGATAGATCCTTAGAGGAATTCCAACAGTGAATGAATTTAATGAACGACAGTGGTTCAACCCCTTTATCATTCAAAGCTTTGATTGGATAAAATAATGGCTTGTCACTCCCAGATCACAAACCTGTAAAGACTTCCCTAACACTGCTTAAAGCAAATTTCCCCCAAGAACTTCAAAATCCTGGCTTACAGCCCGGGCACTAAAGTGGTGCTAACGGTCAGTGGTGGCTCCCGGGGCCCCAGGTTTGCTAAACATGCACTGCCTCCACATATGAGGTCTGAGGAAGACTGGGATTCTGATACTATCTTTTTTTTTTTTTTTTGAGGTGGAGTCTCGATCTGTCACCCAGGCTGCAGTGCGGTGGCGTGATCTCAGCTCACTGCAACCTCCGACTCCCTGGTTCAAGTGATTCTCCTGCCTCAGCCTCCCGAGTAGCTGGGATTACAGGCACGCACCACCATGCCCAGCTAATTTTTGTATTTTTAGTAGAGATAGGGTTTCCCCATGTTGGCCAAGATGGTCTTGATCTCCTGACCTCATGATCTGCCCGCCTTGGCCTCCCAAAGTGCTGGGATTACAGGCGTGAGCCACCACGCCTGGCCGATTCTATCATTTTTAAAATTTGGGTTTGTGTTACTTGCTAATACCAGTCAGAAAAGAGTACTTCACAGAATCAAGTAACCCAATCAGCAACAGAGCACAGCCTCTCTGTACTTTGTAAAACAGTAGTAGTCAATTGTTGCCAAGAAGAAACCCTTGCACATTCCCCAAAAAACACTCTGTGTAGACCATCTCAGAACCAGACACTGAAACAGGCACTGGAAATACACAGGAAATTAGGGGAGTCCTCTGCCCTCAAGGAGACTAGAGAGAGCAGACTGGGAGCCATCCTCCCACGAAATAATCCAGAACTAAATGTGTAAAGAATTCTTAGAACCATACAAAGAAGAATGCTTCTTTAAAAGGTTGCCTGAACTATCTACAACACTGAGTCAAAGAAAATCTTTCTACAAAGAGCACCAAAGTATAGTCTACCATAGGTCAAAGAAACACAAACTTCAAGCAAATTTTGAAAGGATGAGATTATTACAAAACCAAGAACATTAAAAGCTGCCATTCAAGAAGTTAGCCAGGTCCCTTTAGGACATCACACTTTCTAAATAGTTTCAGCAGAAAACACTGGACAGGCTGGAATAGAAGTGATTGCCACTTCCAATTCTAGTAACTAGGAAAAAGAGTTCAACTGGGAAGGGAGATTACTTTTCTAACACGAAAGATCAGAACTGAAACACTCCTAAAATCTGTATAGGTATGCATTATCACTGCTAACAATGAATGACTTACTATCTTTAAGAGCTAGGGGGCAATTTACAGCTTCTTGTACTGCTTACGAAAATGATATTTTAACCAGTTCCATGTTCCTGCAATGAAAATTCCACAGAGCCAATGGGCTGAAAGGGAGCGATGGCATGTCTTGGGGACAGCTGGGTTGAAATACTTGTCCACACAACAGGACATAGGATTACTGCAAAACCCCCATGAGTTTTTCCAGAAATCCTGTTCTTCAAATAGGATAATATTTATCAATATGCCATGCAGCAACTGAGCTCTCTTCCCAGTTTTGTCTTTACATTAATAACTTAAACATAAAGATCAAAAAACACCCACTTTCACATTTCCTGTGGCAGGCATAAACATGGTAAAATAATTAAGGGGGTCGAATCAGCCAGTTCAAATATGAAGCAAGACTTCTTAGGTGAACAAAGAGTTTTTTATCCAGTTACCAGAGGTGCAAAGAAGTAAATGTAATCTGCCTCTAACACAACCGTACAGAAAGAACCTATAACCTATGCTTTAAAAAAATGTATTAATAAAAACCATTTAAGGCATAGTTGCTGCTCCTAAAGTTCTTCTGGGCTTCTGTCTGAAAGAAATACCAAGAACAATTAACCCTCTGAAACCTACCATTTATAGTTTTCTTTCAGCATTTACTTCATTGAATACCTACTATGTCTAAAATCATGGGGGCAAAAAACATAAGATACAACTTCCACAAGACTGGAACTCCCAGAAGCTCTCACAATCAAGCATTCAGAAAAAGACAATTTGGAGGCATTGTTGTCATAACACAGGTATAAGCAAAACTGCAGGGGCATAAGAGGAAGTAGAAAAGTCAGATGGGAGAGAGCTGGGGGAAAAGAATGTCAGGAAAGACAAAAGAATTCAGCACAGGCCTGGAAACTATCTCCCAGAGAAAGCTAAAAAGGACCTTGTAAGCCACACAAAGTATTTTAAGACTTTATATTACTAGTAACGCAAGGCCATTCAGGGATTTTTCTGGAGGAGGGGTCTGGAAGGCAGTGATTAAAAACCAAAGGCTTAGCCGGGCTCAGTGGCTCACACCTGTAATCCCAGCACGTTGGGAGGCCGAGGCAGGCGGATCATGAGGTCAAGAGATTGAGACCATCTTGGCCAACATGGTGAAATCCAGTCTCTACTAAAAATACAAAAATTAGTCGGGCATGGTGGTGGATGCCTGTAGTCCCAACTACTCAGGAGGGAGGCTGAGGCAGGAGAATTGCTTGAACCCAGGAGGTGGAGGTTGCAGTGGGCCAAGATCACGCCACTGCACTCCAGCCTGGGTGACAGAGTGACAGAGCGAGACTCCTTATCCAAAAAAAAAAAAAGAATCCAAAGCCTTTAAAAACAAAACAGAAACCCAAAGGCTTAGGAAAGGGAAAAAATGTCCTAGGTTTCAGCACCTGAGCTGGCATTTGACAGTCGTGGAAACTTGGTTGCTTAACTCCTCTCTGTTACAAATTCCTCCCATGTGAAATTAGGACAATACTGTTTTTCAGGCAGGGTGAGTTGCATATAAGGTAAAATATACTAGACCCTCACTGAGGCACGTGGCACACAGTAAATGCTACCGAAAGCCTCACCTCAATTATGGTTTCTCCACCAAGCAATGCTCAAGACCCTGATTCTCCTCTACATACTTAATTTTTGTTGCTTCTTTCCTTAAAGAGACAGCCTGTATCAGAGCCTTTCCTTCATATTGCACCCCTCAAAACATAAAAGGCTACATTTTTATTTAATCCTCATTACGCTACCATCAACAAGAAAAACTGCATTATTTTTATTTTTCCATCTGTTCATTTAAATCCATTTTCCTTCAGTTATAAATACCCCATCACACCTGGTTTTTTTGTTTGGTTGGTTGATTTGGTTTTTTTGAGTTTTTTTTTTTAAGCCATCGGGTCATACTCTACTAATCCCTTGGTCGGGAAAACCAGGCCATTGGCAAGACCATCTGAGCATTCCCATTAAAAGCCATCACATGCTAAGGTCCCACGGCTTTTTTTTTGGCTTGTCTTTTTTGTTAAGTGCCTTCTCTCTTTTCCTTGGAGTGTCAGCAGGTTGAGCTCTATTACTGAAAGTGAAGAAGAAATGCCTTTCTCTTTCCCTGACAGCTATATTCCCACTGTGACAAAGATAATCATAGACATTAACGGTGGTAACAAGCTATTAGATCATCAACTCAGTGCTTCTTCCAGGGCAGGCAAAGCACCTAAAATAACACAGTATCATGACTGCATTCTCAAAGGTAAATACATTAACTCTCACTCCCAATTAACAAAAAGGCTCTTTACACACCTACGCTAAATCCCTCTGTGCTTGATACAATACTCCAGGTACCCAAAGTCAGACTCCACTTTGGAGGTATTCAAACCTCTCTCCATCCCTCCCTTCCTTTTCTCTAATAGAATCTCCTGTTGCCTAGATTACTTTTCCCACTACAGAATCCGTCAACCCCTCTGCCTTTTATTGTAGCTATAGCAACCAATCACTCCATATCTGGAGGACATAACCCACCCTTGACAGCCCCCCACAACACTAGCATGAAAGATGTTATAAGCTTCATGAAGAAAGGAATTTGAGGTGTTTTGTGCACTACTGAATTCCCAGCACCTAGAACAATGCCTGGCCATAGTAGGTGCTCAATAATTCTTGATAGGAAGGATGAGGGAGTGAATGACTGAATTAATGAACAGTCAACAGTTTCCTTCTTTTTTTTTTTTTTTGGAAAATGGAGTTTCGCTCTTGTTGCCCAGGCTGGAATGCAATGGAGCGATCTCGGCTCACTGCAACCTCCACCTCCCGAGTTCAAGCAATTCTCCTGCCTCAGCCTCCTGAGTAGCTGGGATTACAGGCATGTGCCAACACACCCGGCTAATTTTTTTATTTTTAGTAGAGACGAGGTTTCTCCAAGTTGGTTAAGCTGGTCTTGAACTCCCGACCTCAGGTGATCCACCCACCTCCGCCTCCCAAAGTGCTGGGATTACAGGCGTGAGCCACTGCGCCAGGCCTTAGAGTTTCCTTCTTGATTTCCTATGGGACATGTGTTTTCCTTGCCTGGCCAGCATCAATTCTTCTCATTCTGAGGACCCACTCAAATTTCCTTTTAAGAAACTATTCCCTCAATCCATATTCAGTCCTTCTGAAAGGCAAGCAGGGTCTGGTCAGGGCCTCCTCTGAAAAAGGAGGCAGGCAGACATTCACACTTGGCAATTAGACAAATTTTTCCCTCTAGATGCAGTGACTGGTCCAAGGATAAGACTTTTGCAAGAATTTTAGGGAGAGAAGCTTTTGTTCCTTTGGCATTGCAACTATAAGATGATTTCAGCCCAGTAATGCCAGGGGCCACCACGAAGAAAGGGCCTGCCTAGAAAGGAAGCCAACCCAGGCAAAGGCATGCAGAGGCAGGAAGCCGAAGGCCAGAACTAGCCCCAGACTTTTCAGTTACTTCAGTCAATCAGTTCCTATTTTTTGCTTCCACCCTGCTTGTCCTGGCTTTTCTGTTATACATGCCTGAATCAATCCTAACGGATACAAGTCACCTCCATCTGGGCAACCTCCAAAGCTTCAGATTTCCTATATATCACTGACATTCCTTCACTGCGTACTCTGTGCCCTTTATCTCAATTTATCATTCCCATATTGCCCTGGCACCGGTCAGAACCATTGCTGCTGAAATGAACCCTTCCTTATGTCACGTATTTTGTATGTATAATTCCTCAGGTATAAATTAAGTACCATCCTTTACATTGTAACTGGTTTCATAAATTGTTGTCAATTTTTAAACACGTCTTTTATATACTTTGAACAGATGCTCATTACACAGGCCAACCACAAAACTGACCTTTAGTCCACTTAGTTTATCTCCTTATGCAGGTCCACAAATTAGCATGGGATCCAAAGCTCAAATGCCCACGTGTTTAAGCTGGACTAATTATCGTTGCTAATGAAAACGCTGTCACCCTGGTCGGTCCACTTTGGCGATTGTTAAAAGAATGATGGGCCTTTTCTATAAAGGATTACATCACTGCTGGAAACCTCTGAAACTCTTCCTTACTTAACCCCAAACACACATCCCCTAAGAAAGAAAAGATTTTAGCAGAACACTCTTCCTTTTAATAAGAGCTGTCATTTCTCATCATACCATGTCTCAATTTGTTCAAATGTTTTCACTAATTTTCAACAATTTTGTTAAAAAGTTCTAGAAGAGGGAAGATACCGCAAGGAGCTCTACCATAAGAACAAGCTCATGCTCTACAAATTTAGTGTGCTTAAAAAGGTCTCTGAGAGTTGAAAGTAAACAGATGTCTTCAAATTTCTGCAACAGAAGAGAGCAATGCCAAAATAGCACACTGATGCAGTAAGCGACACTAATTACTGAGCACAGGTATTTTTGGCATCTCATTTACAAAATCAAGATGGAGCTAAATCCACTGGAATGGAATATCATACCTGTACTTGGTTTACCCGCAGATAAGCATCCCATGTAAATTCAACCATGCACAGCACAATCTATGTAGTACAGAGGGCACTTCTGAAGGCGGGAGAGCTCACTATCAAACAGGCCCACAGAAAAATGTAGGCTGTGGGGTTTGATGCTCTTCTTTCAATCTTCTTAATTAGAACCTAAGTCTTTATGAAGTCATTTCTAAATTAAATCTTTCTCTGTTCCCTAAATTAAATCTTTCTCTGTTCCCAGTTTCAAACCTCACAGGCATGGCAGGAATTAACATTTTTATTTATTACTTTAAAAAATGTATTTTGTTTCTCAGCTCCTGCCAATTGTAGAGTTGCTGTCAGAGCACAGACTTGATCACACATTTGATAGACAGAAAAATTTTAAAATTATCCAGTGTGATTTTATTTATTGCTAGGGAAGGTGAAGTTGACTTTGGGATTGTATGAGGAAGACACAAAATATTAATCCCCAGCTGTGTGTTAATAATATCGCGGCCACGTTTTTAATTTTGTGCTGTTTAAATAATTAGTAACTGTATCAATAAGTCAATTACTGTTAACAATTTGTAGTCTGATACAAAGAGAGAGATAATAGTAAAGAAAAAAATGAATGAATGAATGAATCAATCAATCAATCAAGAAAGTTGGCTGAGCAGAGGAAAGCTCATTTCACCAGTGATGTTTAATGAGCATATAGCTTGGGCAAGCCACTTCACGTCTCTGTGTTTGGTTTTTCTCACCTAATGGGACAGAAATAGCAATCTTGTCTGCTGCCATGCCTCCTCTCACAGTCACTGTCAGTATTCATTTTATATTCAGAATTCTCAGGACGGTGCCTAGTTACGCAATGTGTTCTATAAATGGTAGCCATTGTTGATCTTATTAATTTAGCAAAATTACTTAAGTAGAGATGACATATCTATGTTTGCAGCCTGCTATTACACTCTCCCAGAAAAATTTGTAGATGTATCCTTTCTGGCTCAGATGAGTTCACTCAATCTTCATTTACGTTTTTTCCTTTTTTTTGTGTTTTTGTGACAGAGTTTCATTCCTATTGCCCAGGCTGGAGTGCAATGGCGCCATCTTGGCTCACTGCAACTGCCACCTTCCAGGTTCAAGCAATTCTCCTGCCGCAGCCTCCCGAGTAGCTGGGATTATAGGCGCCTACCATCACACCCACCTAATTTTGTATTTTTGGTAGAGAAAGGGTTTCACCAAGTTGGCCAGGCTTGTCTCGAACTCCTGACCTCAGGTGATCCGCCCGCCTTCGCTTCCCAAAGTGCTGAGATTACAGGCGTGAGCCATAGCACCTGGCCTCAAGTTTTTTCCTTTTAAGGACTTTCAGTGTAAGTAGGATCAGATGTTTGTCAAAAGCATACAAAATTTCCTACTAGATTAGGAAGTTCCTGGTATTTTGCTTACAATTTGTTGGCCAAGACTATATACCTTACAACACTTATTGATATTCTGTGCAATGGTTACTAATCACCTCTGCCCTTGTTCTTCCACTGCTGGCACATTTCACAGAAGAGCAGACTGGAGAAAAGAAGAAACAGAAACACACTCACTGTGCAGAGCCCTTCATGACACATGCAACTTGCATAGAATTCTGTTCTTTTTCAGCAGAGCCACTGCAATCTGTAGGACAGACAGCAGGGAGCACCTTATGAAACACCTCTAATGCCATGGGGAATTTCAGTCCAGGTGCAGGCGGGAGGAAGCCAGCTGGCCAATGATCTCATCCTGTCGGGGTCCCAAAAGATTTTAATTCAATAACTAAAATTATACAGATAAATGCTACAGCGTAAGAGTAATTTCTTTAAAAAGAACCAGAGCCAGTTTATTGCCAGTGATAGTACATTCCAGTGGGAAAGACTATATTAAAATTGAAAAAAAAATTTTTTTTTCAAGATTATACTTTGACAAAGCAGAGGCTGACAACTATCCTAGTCATTCCCTAATGAATCCAACAATCTCGAACTCACAAACAGATTGATTTATCATGTAGCACGAGGCTGTCTGGCCCTGTGAAAAGGGGCGTTTCAGACTGTGATAAAGTCATAGAGCTCTTCAAACTGAGAGGGACTTAAATTCACCTTCATCTAATCCCCAGACTTCCACTGCAGCCAGCTGACTGTGAGCTCTGAGAAGGGGCTAGGGGAAATGAGGAAAACAATGGAAGCACGGTATCTACCTGCTGTACAATGCCACAAGCCAAGAAGAATCCCAATGCCAATCTTAAGAACAGGAGGGCATCAGTTGTAAGATGCACTCCAATCACAGGGACATCAATATGTGAAAACTGTACATCCAACAACTCAGTGGCTCTCAGCCAGGGTGGTTCTGCACACCAATGAACATCTGGGCAATGTTTAGGGAGGCTTCGTTGTCACAAATGGGAGGTGTCACAGCAGTATTTAGTGGGTAGAGACCCAGGATACTGCGGAACTCCCTTAAAAGGCACAGGAAAGCCCCTACAACAACAACAACAACAACAAAAAATTAGCTCAAAATGTCAATAGTGTTGAGGTTGAGAAACCAAGATGTAACTGACAAAATGTGGTACTTTGTTTGCTGCTGGAACCAAGGCATATAGCAGCTGCTCAATACATATTCAATGAAAAAAAAGTTAAATTACTTTTAGTGTAAGTGAACTAAAGGAAGTATAAGGAGATAACCCAGATCTGAAACTGCTACCTACACTCTGGCTTCTCTGTTTTCTCTATTCTTCAGACTAGGGAGGGTGATGACCTCTATCCCATTAGTTAAGCAGCAGTTATCCAATCCTCTGGGAGCATAGGCCCTGCCATTTCATTCATGCTTTGTTCAAAGGGACCCACACTAAGTGACTCGTATAAGAAATTTTGAGGTATCCCATGAAGAGAGTAATATTTTAGGGCATGATGATGACAGCAAATCATTAACATGATGAAAGCTCCCCTGTATTAAGAACTTTTTCACTGCCACTTGTTCTTCAGTATTGCACAGGCAATGTAAACTTACAAGGTAAAAATTATTATTATTACTTTGAGACAGAGTCTCAGTCTGTTGCCCAGGCTGTAGTGCAGTGGCACGATCTTGGCTCACTGAAACCTCTGCCTCCTGGGTTCAAGCGATTCTCCTGCCTCAGCCTCCCAGGTAGCTGGGATTAAAGGCCTGGCTACTTTTGATATTTTTTAGTAGAGACAGAGTTGCACCACATTGGCCAGGCTGGTCTTGAACTCCTGACCTCAGGTGATCCACCTGCCTCAGCCTCCCAAAGTGCTAGGATTATAGGCATAAGCCACCACGTCCAGCCTATTACATGTATTTTTCTCAGCATTTTTAGAAAACAGGTTCACAACAACTGAGATGGCAAAATTCCCAAGACAGGATGTGGTTAGACCAAGAACTCCAAAACTCCAATCCCTAATGCAGTTCCCTTCCTACTACAAGAATCTGTATCTATTTTTCACATAAGGATTTTTCTGTGTCTGGTACCTGAACATCAGGAAAAAAAGGTTGTCATGAAAACACAAAGACTTGAACTTTATAATGACCAACAAGCATACCTGGCGTAAAGTCCCCATTCTGCACCTGTCAAGGAGATCTGCACCCAGATGTGAGACAAATCTGTATACACTGGCCTGCATATCCTAGGGAGAATACTACCCTTCTTCCCACTGGCATACAATACTTAGAAAGACTGAGATGTCTATTTAAAGGAGATTTCACTCATTTCTTCCTATCATGTTTGGGAAGGAAGTTTGCTCTGAGTCATATAAAAATTATATTTTCTATTCTCTGGGACAATTTTAAAAAAGACATTTAATAGAGAAGCAATACTTTTGAGATTTGGAGCAAAGCTTCTATGTTACAGTAAACATAAATGTAACAGAATTGTCCAGGTCAGAGTTTAAGACTTAGCTCTTCTGGCTAATAGCTGTGTAATAGCTGTGTTCACAAACCTCTCTGAGTCTCAGTTTCTTCATCTCTTAAAAAATTGAATTCATGGTCATCATCATTATCTATCTCAAATAATGGTTAGGAGAATTAAATAAGACATGCAAATGTGCCTAACACAGTTCTCATTATAAAGTGAACAATAAATATTTGTTGAACCTAAAGTTGACTCAATAATATAGACAAAATGAAAAAAGGGCCATGGGGTACACTCACATGAGTGAATGGGGCTTGGTCTAATTTTTGTTTTCTCTTATTTAATAGGTATATGAAGAAAATAGGCATTTCACTTCCTCTTAACTCTCCTGTTTGAAAAATGACAGCAAATGTGATGACAAATAGAAACTGCCTCTGAGTTAGAAGGTAGTACAGATGGCTGAGGACCATGGCTCCTGGGAGAGCACCCAGGTAAAGGGAATAGCCCCAACATGGCCATGGCCAATTTCTGTTTATGATGCAAAACTAACTTCTTCCTTCCCTTTTTTTTTTTTTTTTTTTTTTTGAGACACAGTCTCGCCCTATCGCCCAGGCTGGAGTGTAGTGGCGCGATCTCCACTCACTGCAACCTCCACCGCCAGGGTTCAAGTGACTCTCCTACCTCAGCCTCCCAAGTACCTGGGATTATGGTGCCTGCCACCACGCCCGGCTAATTTTTTGTATTTTTAGTAGAGATGGGATTTCACCATGATGGCCAGACTGGTCTCCAACTCCTGACCTCAGGTGATCCGCCTGCCGCGACCTTCCAAATTATTGGGATTACAGGCATGAGCCACCGCACCCGGCCAGCACCTGGCCTCCTGGGTTCAAGAGATTCCCCTGCCTCAGCCTCCCAAGCAGCTGGGACTGCAGGCGTGCACCACCATGCCCGGCTAATTTTTTGTATTTTAGCAGAGACAGGGTTTCATCATGTTGGCCAGGATGATCTTGATCTCCTGACCTCATGATCTGCCCGTCTCAGCCTCCCAAAGTGCTGGGATTACAGGCGTGAGCCACCACGCCTGGCCTAAATCACTGACCTCTTAACTGATCATCTGACTCTCTGAGATTATCCCTGATAGAGAATCATAATAATAAGAGTCATAGATTTCAGGCACTGGGCGAAGCCCTTTACATGGATGAAGCATGTTGGACGACTGCAGGACAATGGTTCCTGGATTATTATGACAAGTATGGCAATTATTGCACTCATGAATGATTATCACCTTGGATCCACACAAGTTTGTGAGATGGCAGTATTCTTCCCATTTAATACAGGAAGAAGAGTGCACAGAGCTGTAAATTAACTTGCCTAAGAAGAGTCAATAAGTAATGGCTGCTGTTGGGATCAGAATGTCAATCTGTCTGATCTCAACTACAGAACTCCTTCCACCAGACCACATTGGTTTGACCATCATGTAAGAAGCATCTATCCCAGCACTTTGGGAGGCCAAGGCGGGCGGATCATGAGGTCAGGAGATCGAGATCATCCTGGCTAACACAGTGAAACCCCATCTCTACTAAAAATACAAAAAAATTAGCCAGGCATGGTGGCAGGCGCCTGTAGTCCCAGCTACTTGGGAGGCTGAGGCAGGAGAATGGCATGAACCCAGGAGGCGGAGCTTGCAGTGAGCCAAGATAGCGCCACTGCACTCCAGCCTGGCCAACAGAGTGAGACTCTGTCTCCAAAAAAAAAAAAAAAAAAAAAAAAAGCATCTATTGAATCCATAGAAATCAATAAAAACGAGAATAAAATCCCCTTGAGAAATGTCTAATTCTACCAAGAGAACAAAACTAGAAATCATCACAAGACACAAAGAGCACATGCCAAATCAGATGCAAAAACAATCAGGGTGGAAAAGAGGAATCGGTGAAGCAGAAAAAAAGTCTTGGCACTTCCTTCAGAGTATCCTCACTGCTAAGAGATTAATTGTTCTGAAGTCCAGCATTTCTCAAGTTTCATTCATTCATGCATGACCTTTGCCAGCAGTGCTATCTCACCTATCTACTAATTACTCAGTATTTTGCTAGGAAATGTTATTTTTCATTTAAAGTTAAAGAAGGTGCAGAAAAGTAAGTAATGCAACCCCATTAAAAACAAGTCAGTGCATGGGCATGGTGGCTCACGCCTGTAATCCCAGCACTTGATCCACCCAGCGAGGCAGGTGGATCACCTGAGGTCAGGAATTCAAGACCAGCCTGGCCAACATGGTGAAACCCTGTCTCTACTAAAAATACAAAAATCAGCCAGGCATGGTGGTAGGCACCTGTAATCCCAGCTACTCGGGAGGCTGAGGCAGGAGAATTGCTTGAATCTGGGAGGCAGAGGTTGCAGTGAGCTGAGATAGGTCCCCACTGTACTCCAGCCTGAGCAACAGAGCAAGACTGTCTCTCAAAAAAAAAAAAAAAAAAAAAGACAAGTCATAAGGAAGCCAAGACATGGACCCCACTAATGCTTCTTTCCATTCAATTCAAAAGTTATCCAAAGTGTTACTCTCTTTCTCCATCAAACATGGGTGGACACTGCAAAGCCCATGGAGCTGCACATGGTGTTCCAGCTGCAGAAACTCCATGTCTTCATGAAAGGGCAAAATAGAGTTCCCTATTTAGCTTTGCAAAATAGACGATTACTCCTTAAATAATAAAATCTAACATTTGATTGGACCTTTTGGATCAATGCAGGAGAATAAAGTTAAATATAACTCTCAAACCATTTCATGTACTATTATTGAAAACTAGAAGCCCATCATTTGAGAAATAGAGTATGGATTATCTTCTCCCAAAATGCGGCACCTTACTTCTTTTACATGGCTAAACCTTAAACAACCTTATAAAATCTTCAGCAGTTTCTGTGTATTTGCCTGGCATTTTCCTAGGATGACAGATTTAGCAATCTATCTTCACACTGCGATTTTATTAAGCATTGGCTTTTTCTTTAGGTTCCATCACTTACGACTTTTTATGAGCCCTGTGCATATTTATTCAGTTTTGCTATGTAAGCATCCTCTTTCTAAGCTTATGGGAGGCAAGGAGCTTGTTTGAGGTCTGCTTAGAGGCACTTCATGACAAATTATTCCACTGAGCTTTGCAATCCTCGTGTGAGTAAATATAGAGCTGCTTTCTATCAGAAAACAGTGTTTTATTTTTAAATGCTTCCTTAAGTTGTGCAAAAACTGCTCCTAAACACACTACAAGTGTGACTGCCTGTTTGAACGGGATCCAAACAACTGTCAAAATGGTGAGTGTGGACATCGCGCCTGTACCCAGTTCCGGTTTTCCCAGTTGCTGCAGTAATTTAAACGTATTATAATGGAAATGACAGATTTATGCTGAACTGCAGGAGTGATCCCAAGCAAATATGATTGATGTCTGAATCTACTTTTCCATTCATTAAGCTCAGTTTTTACATTAGTTATTATGGGAATTAATGGCCACTTATGAAATATTTCACCCCCAAAGCAAAAATCTGGAAACCAATTATACCTGGATATTGAATGTTGAAAATGTTAAGCAATGCTATTACTTCTTCTCATTCCAGAAGATCTACCTGTTAATTTTTCCTAGAAAAAGAGACAACTATAATGAAAATTTTCATTTTCCATTTAGACTCAGTTTATAACATAGCGTAAGCATTAGACTCTGCATAAAATATAGAGCAACAGCAAATATTTCAATTGATCGCACCTTAAGTGAAAAAAAAAACAGGTACAATTTTCATTAGCAGACACTTCTAAAAGGTTATTAGGAAAAATAACTAATACAAGCGGAACACTTATACATGTCAAACACGGGGACATTCATCGTAGAGTGCTGAACGCGAAATCAATTTCCCTTCTCAACTGGCATTTACAGATTCCTCAAGAACACCTAAAATTGAATTTGATTCATAATAAATTTCAATTTACATCAAACTCCAGGGAAATATATGAGGCATACCAAAAGTCCTTTTCCAGATCAGAAAGTTTCTAATTTGCAGGATAAGATGGTGCAAATGCCTTCTTAAAACCCATTTTCAAAGTTTATGGTCATACAAACAAGTTTATACACCTGTATCATGTGGTTATCCAACTAAATATAAAAAAACTTTTAAAGTAAAAAAACAAAAAGGAAAAAGAAAAAGGGGTGATAAACTACCCAGAAAAAAAATACATATTAAAGCTTTGATAAAATGACTCATTCAGATTTAGTTAACTACAGAGAAAGAAATTTAAATGCAAAGGAAGAGTATTTTTTAAACTTTCACTAAGATAAGATAGATAACTTCAAATGCAGTCTTAGAACAGTGGGAGACCTTAAGTCCAGACTGAAGGAAAAGGCGGTATTATAGTTTTAAATTCCAATAAAAGCACTCATGGCAAAATTCTGTTCTAAGATAATTCGCTGAAGGAAAAAAAAAAAAAAAAACCCAAGATCAAATGCAGGATTGTTTTTCCTTTTCATTTACAGCTTAAAAGCTTCTTGGCAGCACCAGTGATCTATCAGAAAGGGTGAAAAATTGTGCTTAATAGATAATTTTAAGACTTTACTCAAAAGACGTTAATAAATATACTGGAGCTGGGAGGTGGAAGTGGCACAGCAGTTCGATGAGCACAATGTTCTCCTTTTGCCGTCACCTGTTATAAATCTGAAACTGTGATCACTCTGACTGCATGTTTCTTGCCTCTAAAATAAGCAAGAAGCTGTGAAAATGTTTCCAAGTTTCCAGGCCTCAAAGAAAAGAAGAGAGAACTTATGAAGTATGATGGCTTCAGCTGCCTTCATCAGAGCAAAGTTGGTTTTACATTATTTTTAAGCATTTGTTCTGAATAATGAAAATATGATCAGCCTTAAATCCTCAATGAAGGGTATTTCAAATGGCTTCTAAGACTTGGGATCTGATAATATCTAGAGACAGCCTCACCCAGAAACTGGGTTTAGTTTACAAGAGAACAGTAACTCCATGTCATGTGAAAGAGCACGAGGAACCTTGCACAAGCTACCATGGGATTCAAAAGGACACTTTGCGACAGCAGTGAAACCAGGGTCAAAATGAAATGGCCAGCAGTTCTCACATTAAAAGGAAGGCCAGGGACGCCAAATCTGGTGGGCATATTCAAGCACTTTGCTTGCCTAGGTTGACTCTCCAGAAAGCAATCTCTCACACAGGTTAGATCTCCTTGAAGGCTTTCATCTTTCAAGGAAAGACTTTAGCAACTGAATATCCCCAGTAATTTCTTTTGACGCTACATCTCATCTAAATGACAGGGCAACGGTGCACTACATTTAGAGAAGACGATTCCCATTTTAGTTCATAGCATCCCCGAGGGATGTCTCAAAAGAAACCCTCCTCTGCCTGGTCATCTGATTCGCAAGATACCTGTGGGGATTAAAAGCATTTCTTCTGTGTACATCACTTGTGTGAACTTCTTCAAGGATCAAGTTCTGCTTCTAAGCCAAACATCCTATTCCCTCATATGGCTTTTATAAGGGGATGTTTTCGCAGTGGTTGCTTTTGATAAAGTAAAATCACAGAAGGTATTCCTCCTCCATTATCACTTCTGGTAATTCTCTTCATGTGTCAGCTATAAATAACACACAATTTCCACATCCAAAACGTAAGCATTTGAGATGCCATAACCTAAAGCCCTCACAGTGTTAGGAAGAACTAAAAAGCGATGATCCCCTTTCATAGTAGACATGTTAAGGAAAAACTGGAGCTACATGGCTACAATGAAAATTAGCCCATCTCAACACACAGCTCTTGCTCTGGCCCTCATCTGTACCTCCAGCAGACCGAGCACAGCTCTGTTTTGACCAGTAGGGGGCGAGTAGGAGGTTGAATGTGACTACTTTCTGGCTTTTATTTATTTGATGCACAGTAAACTATGATGATGCCCATGGTCCCACCTGGTCAAATCCGAGCTTCAAAGTCACAAATAAATACAGTAGAGCTTAATGATTACTCAAGAGCATGAGTTCTGGATTCAAGTCACCTGGTACTGAATCTCTTCTCTGAAAAGAATTCATGGGCAAGTTACTCACCTCACTTAAAGAGGACAGAAATAGTACCTATCCCACAGGGTAATTGTCTTAGTCTGTCTGTGCTGCTGTAACAAAATTCCTGAAACTGAGTAATTGATAAAGAACAGAAATCTATTTCTCATGATTCTGGAAGATGGGACGTCCAAAGTCAAGGCACCAGCAGGACTGATGTCTGATGAGAGCTGTTCTCTGCTTCCAAGATGGCGCCTTGTTTTGCAATCTCCAGAGAAGAGGAATGCTGTTTCCTCATGTGGCAGAGGGAATAGAAGGGCAAGATAGCACTTCATTCAACTTTAATCTCTTTTATAAGGGTAGTAATACCATTCATGAGGGCAAAGTCCTCATGACCTCATCACCACCAAAGGCCACACCTTAATATTTTTACACTGGGGATTAAGTTTCAACACGCATTTTGAAGGAAACACCATCATTTAAACCAAGCAGTTATTAAATTAAATATTCTATATGAAGTGCTCAGAACAATGCCCAGGACAGACAGGATTAGGTGAGGTTGGCTAATATTAATATAATTCTAAGATATACATACTTTATATATATGATGACTTCTTGGATTTGGGACATCTTGCAAATATATAGAAATTACAACATTAAAAAAAAAAAGGTAAGGGCCTCCGAGAATGAGAATAAGATTAAAAAAAGAAATCAGCAGTAAAGTCAGTGGTCAAAATAAAACCCTACATGGCACAAGTATACTAAGAGTGGTATAAAATGTACCACTGACCAGCTGCCCTTATGCCTAAACTGTCTACACTGCTTCGGGTAGTGTTTCTTCTTGCATCTGGAGAAAGATCAAGAAAGTTCATTTCTTCTCCCTGCCATGAAGTTTGTTTAATGTGTATTTTTGGTGGGGTTGGCTGTGTGAGTGGGTATGTGTGCACGTGCGTAATTTTGCCACGTTCTGTGCCACACAGAAATTGTAGTCAAGAGTATGGAGAAGACAGGATGTCCATCAAAAGCACACGAAGCAGGATGTATTCTGTCCATCTGTTACTTGCAAAACTGAGAAGCTGTGCTCCATTATGTAGATCACACTTTTAAAGCATAAATGAGCAAACTGGAATGTGTTTGGAGGTGAGAGACAAGGATGGGGGAAGGACCTCAGCTTATGAAAATGCACAACAGTTAAACGGAATGTGGGTGCTGGGCCTGGTGTAGGGAGAGGCGGAGATGGGGGCTGCACATGGCAGCTCTCTTCAGAGCCAGTAAAGGCACATGTGTGGGAAGGAGAGGAGGATGTCTGTAAACCCTTGGAATGGAAAGAAGAGCTGTGAAAGGGAAGTGGAACGGACTTGTTGGGAACTCCACACTCAAGAAGTTCCAAAGAGGAGATGAACTGCATTTCATTCATTCATTTAAGCAACGTATCCCATGCATCATGATGTGCCAGCCACCAGGGGCATGATACACAATAGGACAAATAGGCTCCCCATGGTCAGAAGATTATGTCAATTTATTTCAACAAAATAAGCAACCCCCAGGTCAGTGGCTACTGGCCACCCAAGTTTAAGACTACATGTCCCAGCTTCCCTTGCAGCTAGGTATGTACATGTGAATAAATTCTGACCAATAGGACAAGAGTGGGAGCAGCACACATTCTTAAAAGAGAATGAGACATACTCTATACTTTGTGCCTTCCAGCTGGCCACAGTGCAGATATGATCTGGGAACCGGGGTTCCCACCTGTGATCATGAGACAGGTGGTAGACAACAGAGGAACAAGATAGGAGTAGTCAGGATCAACTCAACATAGTCACCGGATCAGCCCTAAATTGCCGGAGGGCAGACTATTAGATGAGAACAAAATTCAGCATATTGTTAAAGTCACTGTTATTTGGACTATTGTTACAACAGAAAAACAGGATTGCAAATGCACATGCCTAGAAAAGATATTTAAATTTTGTGAATAGCAGAGTCAGTATTAGAAAATCCAAGTTTTAGAGCAAATGCAAGGATATAATCCACTCTGCAGATTACTTAAGCATCCATCTCCTAGGGCATTCTGACATACACCAGAATATCCAGTGTCAGTGATTCTAATCAATACATTTTAAAATATATACATATCTTTATATATGCATATATAAAACTTAATGTGATGAGAGCTATGCTTAAGACTGGCACCTTTCTTTTGTTCTTGTTAGAATACACATCCCCACACCACTGAAAGTCTAAACACCCTGTAGAACAAGCTAAATGTCCCCACAAAGTGAGGAAATTGTAGCTGCATCTTTAAGCCCATAAAATTTTCAGACACGAAAACACAGGTGCAGGATCGAAAGCCTGAGCCTGCCTGACCCACATGTGGCTCACTTGCAGAGAGGAAATTTGCTTTCCCTGGGCTTGATGGCACAGATATCTAATGGGGTGAATTTCTGCAGTGGAGACTATTTTCAAACTAGCTGATCTACTGATTACATGTTTGATATAAATGCCAAAGAAAGAAAAAACTGGTATCATTGAGGAGACAAGGCAGAAATCTGTTTGATTATCTCATCATTTCCTATGGCTACTGGTGAGATACAGTGTCTAAAAAACACTCTAGAAAATGGAGACGAAACTATGGGACTGGAGAGCAGTGGAAGGGGGCATCAGTGGCCACGGTCAATGTGAGTCACACTCTGATGGTCTTAGGTGACCCTTTACAAAAGGTCATTGCTACCAAGTAAAGCATGGAGGAATGACATGGTAATAATCAATTAATCAATTAGTGGAAATTGTTATCAACAGTCAACACTTCCATTATCACTTACACTCACCAGACACCAAAAGCAAAGTACGCTTGGTGGGGAATCTCATTTTATCCCGAGTGTGAACTCTCATCATGACTATTTTATAGATGAGGAAACTGAGTCTTACAGTGATTTGTTATTTGTTCATAACATATTTAATGAGTGCCCATCAGGTACCCAGTACAATTAATAGTTGAGAGCAAAAAAGAATAAAAAAGATCTCTGCCATCACAGATCAGCACTCTCACTGCAGAGGGAACAAAATCATATCTCAGCATCATTCTGCTTCACCACCGGGTTTTTAGGATTTTGTTACTATTTTTAACCTGAAGTTGAAGAGAGAAATGTACCTTTCCACATAGACCCCGGCTCCACTATTTCCTACTGTCTTTTACCTCTTTGTTTTGCATATTTATACTTTCTGACCAATTCCAGCAGACATTTGCTTTGGGGACCCCAATCATAGGATCACAGCAGAGGCTGTGCTCAGTTTTGCTTGTCTGACCACAAATTTTCAGCCATATGGGTTTCCTAATTGGTGGTCCCTCTCCAGACGGCCAATTTAACCATTTTGGACTTTTTAGCTAAAAGGGAAGTAGCAAGTGGGGGGTTTCATTCATTTATTCTAGCCCTAGTCTTGGTCCAGATTAGTCTTCCTCAAGGCTCTGCAGCACTGCCTGCCTCCCATGAAATACTGAGACAAAGAGAACACGAGAATGCTGCACCTGAAAAACCCGTAAGGGAAAGCCAGTCAAGATCAAAGGAACTGTGAGAGAAACTGAATTGTTTCTGACCAAGATTTTGGTGGTGGTGGTTACAAGTTTTGAGTCAAAAGACATGGGTTCAAAACCCACCTTTTGCCCTTACTGTGCAATTCTGCCAAGTCTCATCACCTCTCTGGGCTTCTATGCCCTCAGCTGTAAAGTGAGAATATAATGCACTACAATGCTAGCTTGAAGACTTGCTGTGATAATGCAAATGAAAGCATGAAAACAGCACCTTGCACACAGTAAGAACTCAGCAAGTGACCATATTAGATGTTTTTATATTCGACCCTTTTAAAGGCTAGTGCCAAAGGTACTTGGTCAGCTCATGTGGGGAAGCTTATAATATATTTAAGTATTCATAGTCTCCTACATCTTCCTCCTGGCTAAGACGCCTGAGGCTGCCAGAAATAATCACACTATTTGTGATCCTATGTTTATGCAACAGAAATGAAATGGAATTTTATGGTCTGTTGTGTTCAACACCGATGCCCACATTGGGATAATTCCATGCAGTGCTGTGTTACAAGAATCCATGTAATATCCAATCCAAAGATGCAGCTCTCAGGTCACAAAGCTTTACCAAACCATTGGCTTCAGAAAGGAGCTAGTTGGTCCCACACCTGCAGACCCCATCTGACACACACTTAGTGGTAGATATATAATTGACCTGGAGAGTAAATCTAAGCTGATTCATTTTTTAAAAAGCAAACAGATTTTGGCAGGGGAAACTATTGTTAGCAAAAAACATGTTTTAAATAGTAAAAAAAAAATAAAAAATGAAAATACAAATGATGAATGTCATGAGTACAATAAAGGTTGACCATTCATAAGAAAGGAAGACAACATAGAAGAGCAATGTTTCAACCAGAAGCTTCAAAAACTTCAGGACCAAAGGTCTGGCTTTGGAGCTAAGAACAGAAACACGATTTTGTTATTAAATATGAGAGTTTGTTATAACATCCACTCAACAAATAACATGGATCAGACAATGAAAAATGATAACATGGTTATCATCCTTGAATGAATCTCCTGGTGTTTTTGTTTTTGTTTTGAGGGGAATGGAGGTGGTTGGATATTCTTTCTCTGAAGCCACCAGAAAATAAACAACATAGACTCAGTTGTGAGTTTGATCATGTTAGATCCATAAACTTAAATTAATAAAGTCAAGGTTAGAGGAGGGTGGGAAGGCAGCTCTAAGAGGACACGGGGGGCTTGACTTGTGTAAGAGCCGTAACCCAGTTGGGCCCAGGACACACAGTGCCTCACCAGCAGATACAGCGAAGTTAGCTTAGCTCTGGAGGTAGCACGGGTAACGTGGCCACGACTTAGTAAGGGAAGAATCAAAAAAGACTGTGGACATACCACCACCACACATGAAATGGAAGAGCAGTGTGTCTGTGCCAACATTATTCTATTTACCAAATATCATCAAGCAGGATTCCAGAAAAACAGCAGCAAAGTAACTTGGAGTTAGCCACAACAAGTAATAAACCTTTAAGCAGAACTGTTGAGGGTGAAAATGTGCTCAACATCGCAAAACTTTCCAGAGCCTTCCAGGCACAGGTAGCACAGAACAAGAATGCAAATCAGAACAGAGCAAAGTGGCCCAGCAGTGAGTGCTGCAGAAGCAAAATGAGCAAAAGCAAGCAGGGAAGAACAGGTTGGGGAGGCTGCAGGAACCATAACACATGGCCCACGGGCAGGAAGGAGCTTTGGGCCCTTCTAAGCAATGAATTAGGGGCTGCACTCTGTCACCCAGGCTGGAGTGTAGTGGCGTGATCTCAGCTCACTGCAACCTCCACCTCCCAGTTTCAAGTGATTCTTCTGCCTCCCGAGTAGCTGGGACTACAGGTGCGCCACCATGCCCGGCTAATTTTTGTATTTTGTATTTTATAGTAGAGATGGGGTTTCACCATATTGGCCAGGCTGGGCTCGAACTCCTGACCTCGTGATGATCCACTGGCCTCGGCCTCCCAAAGTGCTAGGATTACAGGCATGAGCCACTGCGCCTGGCCGCACTGCCTTCTTTCACGTGCTCTCCTTTACAGTGGTTCGACAGCATAATTACCTATATTATTTCTCTAACTATAATTGTAATTTTGGAACACCCATAGATGATGCCACAATGATGCTTGACTCCACAAAAAAGAATAACTGTACATCCAGAGCTTTAAGTTCTTGTGCTTTCAAACTCTTTTCCTGTATTTTCCATCCTTTCCTCCTCGTAATTTGTCTTTAACTGGCTGATGAAGAAAACAGTTGTTCACAGTAATTCAAAAGTAAGAGGCAACGCATAAGATGCAGGTCTACATCCCAAAAGGAATGGAAGTGATAATCTGTGTACTGGGAGCCCCTCATCACACTGCTGAGAAGACGGGGGAGACGGAACTCTGACCTCCAGGGAATCACTGACATTCTTCCACATGGAATTGTTGGAATAAACTCTTTGGTGTCCCTGGGTCAAGATGTCTTTCAAAGTCACCCTTGAGGGTATGAAGCCACATAAAATACAAAAAATAATTTATATAAATACAAATCTTTTATATTCAAATCTTCCTAAAAACACACACAGCTGATACAGGCAAGATGGCTGTCACCATCAAATTTTATACGTACAGCTGTATTTATAAATACAGTGTAGGTAGCTACATCTTTATCTTTCTCTATAAATACTTATACTGGCAATTGTCAACCAGATCTTAGAGAATTTAAAAGCAATTTGTAGGAGTAAAAAAAAAAAATACCGCAGTCTCTGTTATTCTACCATTAAGTATGTCAATATCCAAGTACCCAGGGCAAGAAAGAGCATCACTAATAGTTTTAATTAAAACAAGATATTTCATTACTGACAATTCAATGTCCTTTATTTAGTCTAAACTGTTATCCACGACTCTCTGTGCTTATGGTACAAATGAAATAAAGGAAGAAAACAAAAATCTTAATCAACTGTGCATGTGAAACCTTAATGCAGCTCAAGGTCAAAAGGCTGTCTTGTTAGAAAGAACCCACTGCTCGCTCTTGCTCCTGAATCACTGCAGTCCATAGGGCTAGAGCAGTAGATATCTACACTGACTCTGAAGTGTGATGCCGACACGACGGCTCATAAACCATCTGTGCTTCATTTTTCAAATGCACTCTATTCATCTCAGGTCACATCTAAAATGAGTTTAACAATTTAATTCATCACTTTTTTGGGCAGTAATCCACAATGAAAAACTCACATCCAAAGGACAGTTAGGTGCAATGCATGAACTTTTCTCAAAGGAAGTCCATTATAAAAAGCGTATAGAACCGGAATAGGTTACTCAACTAAATGTTGAGTTTCAGTCGAGAAAAGGAACTTTAGGACTAAATAGGGGGTCACTTGAAAATCACTAGATTAAAAGAGAATGCCACTAAAGAAATGATCGATCTGGTAAAAAGCAAAAGTATTTTTTTTTTCAAATTTAAACATAATTCTTCAGTAGCTGAAAATTTTATAATGTGAAATAGCACCTCAGTATTCATTCCCAGAGAGAGAACAACCTCTAGGAAAAATGTGGCTCAGAAGTCTCACATCTGTTATTTTAAAAAAGAAGGCTTTATGCATGTGTTAAATGGCTGACACATTTTTGACATGTTTTTGGTGATGTTAAATGTCACTTTAAATACCAAAACCTCAGGGCTGGGTATTTATTAAAGCATTTGGTTTTGGTTATGCCACTCCAGGGTTTCTCATTTGGGGCCAAAGACTCCTTTGCTGTGGGGGTTGTCCTTGTGCATTGTAGGATGTTCAGCGGCATCCCTGGCCTCTACCCACTAGACTGCCAATAGCAACATCCTTCCCGTTGTGACAACCACACATGTCTCCATCCACTGCCAAATGTCCCCAGGAGTAGGGGAAGAGAAAAATCACCTTTAGTTGAGAACCACTGTACGACTCCAATCAACTGTTTTATAGTGAAATATTTTATTACATCTATAGACTGTCACAATACATCTGATACCTTTCTATAAATATATATCAACCCTGAAAAGAGATAAGACATTTTCATCCCCCTTATCTCCAACATCTCTAGAAAATATATTTAAACTTTTAAAACAGAAGTAAAAACTAAAATGAAAAAAAAAATCAAACCAGTGTTTTTGTCTTCTTAGAAGCATAGTATCACACTATAAAAGCTTTTGTTTTAGGGAGAATCCTAAATAACATCCTATAATTTAAATGCTCATAAACTTCAGCAACATGTTCCAGAAAATACTGGCCCCATCGATGAAATCTGAATAAATACCCTCCTCATGCAGTCTGACAATTGCTATGATTTTTTCTTTCAGTAAATTCAAGCAATTTCATTTTTCAAGTAGAAAGTAGGGTATTAAAAAAAATGGACTCAGGCAAAATAAGTTTGGTTTGGAAAATGTGATAGGGTTTCATTCCAATTCACTTAAGACAGAAAACTGTCACATTCTAAGGTCTGTGTGGTTAACAAATATGGGGTCGCATTATTCTGCAGGACAGACTAGGCATGCTGTATTTCACACTTACAAGGTTTCTTGGGCATGTTCCCAACTCATAAGAAGGAGAAAGAAACAAGGTATGAGCAACCAGAGGGAGCTCGAAGGCCACTCAACTCTCGGCTTCATCCTCCCTCTGACAGACAACATGACTGTGTGTGAGTCTCCTAACCTCTGGCCTCATACCCCTTATAGCAGAAGAGAAATAGTGCATAATCCATCATCAGGCTAATTTATCTTCTACCACAACTTTACAAAAAAACTCTCATTCAGATTCAGCTAGGTGACTGGTACAGGAAAATCACCTGAGTTACAGATGGCTTTCTGACCACCGCCAACCACTTTCCTGCCCCATCCCTCTTTGAACGCATGTATACCTCACCTGGAGAGGCGGAAAATGTCCACCTTTACCAATCAAACAATTATGAAATCTTTACAGAGGAACTGTATCTTCAGCTTCTATTAAACATCAAATGACTGTTGCAAGAAGATAATCCGATTCACAAAGCATAGAAATGACACAACTTTCAAGGAGGCCTCAGTTTTACAAAGCAGCAAAATCCTGTAGTGAGCTTTTAACCCTTGCAGACAAACCACACCAAACATAGCTCCAGGGTTATTCTGTCCTGGTTCTACTTAAAAGGGATCATTTTGCAGACTCACATGGTTAGCAGCAAACCACAGCCCAAATGAAATCATGCACTTCTCAAAACTCAGCCAGCAAGTCTGCATAAATGGGATAGAGGCTTCTGGCCCACACTCATGGCCAAGTTCGTCCTGTTTCCATAGTACAGGATATAACAATTCTCAAAACAGCCAAGTGGGAGAGCTGCCCAACTGGCAGGGACCATCTCCAATAGGCCTCTCTCCACAGTTAACTCAAAACAGCACACCAGTTAATGAAATTCAAGGGACATCTGAGAGCTCAGCCTCCGAATGTCACACAAAGAAGACTGCAAGCACAGAGCTGTTGTCCAAGACGTGAAGATACACCATGAGACCAACCACATTTCCAGTTAGCCAGGGATTTATTTCCCAGGGAAGCCCTCGGTGTTTTGTGGAGAATATATAGCTGGAAGAAAAAAAGTTCTTTATGCTTAGTAAGCTAATGTGCCTACCGATGGAAAAAGATCAAATGAACAGAACAAAAATAGAAGCGGATTCTGAAATGGAATTTGGTTGCTTAACTCTGGAGTTTCCTGTATTCAGAAATAGAATCCAGACACTTGACAGTCATATGTACTCATGCAGTTGCACATCATGAACGATGGCAAATGATTTTCAAAATAAAGACAAGAAATGTCCTGTCATCTGCATGCACTACATTACAGGTGGAAAAGGACAACATGTACAGATTTTTGTTTTCTTCCCCTCGAACTGTTTTGTTTTTGTTTTTGTTTTAATTTCAACCTCCTAACACTATGAACACTGTCAGAACTTGCTGGAGGCAAAAAGGAGTAAGGAGGATCCTCTAAATAATTGTGGTCCACTATGAGCACTAAACACCATAAAATGTACTAAGATGTGGATTAAATCTGAGATATCATTACAAACTGGAATTATAATGGCATTTATATGAATGGGAGTCAAGCCTGGGCTACCATATTAATCTGTTCTTGCACTGATATAAAAAAATACCTTATGATGTTTGTGGAAGGAGAGAAGGAAGGAAGGAGGGAGTGAGGGAGAGAGGGAGTGAGGAAGAGAGGGAGGGAGAGAAGAGGAAGAAAGAAAGACTTAGACTGAGTAATTTATAAAGAAAAGAGGCTTAATTGGTTCACAGTTCTGCAGGCTGTACAGGATGCATGGTGTTGCAATCTACCTGGCTTCTGGGAAGGCCTCAGGAAACTTAGAATCATGGAGGAAGGTGAAGGGGAGGCACACATATCACATGGCTGGAGTAGGAGCAAGAGAGAGAAGCGGGGGGTGCTACACACTTTTAGACAACTGGATCTCATATCACAAGAACAGCACCAAGGGGATGGTGCTAAACCATTCATGAAAAGCCACCCCTATGAACCAATCACCTCTCACCAGGACCCAACTCCAACACTGGGTACTACAACTGAACATGAGATTTGGGGGGAGACACAGATCCAAACCATATCAGCTACCAACCACTCAAGCTACTCTTTCTCCAAGTTTATCTCCAAGGATTTCCTTAAAATAGTCCTCCACTACCTCTCCAGACCAGCATGTCTAAAACTTTACTGTATCTGTGAATGACCTGCAGATCTTGCTAAAATGCAGATTCTATTCTGATATAGTAGTTCTGGGAAGGGTCTGAGGTTCTGCCATTCTAACAAGCTAGCAGGCGACACTGGTGCTGCTGATCAGAGGACCAGGCTAGGAATAGCCAGGAGCTTGAGTTCCTATGGAAACACTGCTGGTTACCTCATCAACAGGGATTTTGTTGGAACAGTAATGTATTCATCCCAAGGAATAAGTCATGATCAGGACAAGCCAGTTATAAGAATCCTAATTCTCTCTGGTGAACACTGGTGTATAGGTTGGCAGGTGCTGCAACTTTGACCAATGATGATTTATTTTTGTTTTAAGACAGAGTCTCGCTCTGTTGCCCAGGCTGTAAGGCAGTGGCACAGTCTTGGCTCACTGCAACCTCCACCTCCCAGGTTCATGAGATTCTCCTGCCTCAGCCTCCTGAGTAGCTGGGATTACAGGCATGCGCCGCCACGCCCGGCCAATTTTTGTATTTTTGTAGAGATGAGGTTTCACCACGTTGGCCAGGCTGGTCTCGAACTCCTCACCTCAGGTGATCTGCCCAGCTCAGCCTCCCAAAGTGCTGGGATTACAAGTGTGAGCCACTGCACCCAGCCCTGACCAAAGATTTTTAAAGAGAAGTTGGCTGGGCTTCCGGTGATGAAGAAGTTGTTTTTCCTCTTCCCTCAGCTCCTGCATTGGACTCTGCCATGTGAGGCCAGGCTCCATGAGGCTAGTGGAGCCATTTTGGACCCACAAGGTGACAAGGATCAGGACAAAGGAACACACACAGAGGATAACAGAGAAAAAGCAGAAAAAGCACCAAGGTGATGGGTCAGCAGACTGCGGCCAACGGGCCAAATGCAGACTGCCATCTGTTTTTATAAATAAAGTTTTACTGAAAGAAGCCATGTCCATTTGTGTACTGACTATTTATGATTCTGTCTTAAGTCACCTCGAGCCACTGTGACAAAATACCACAAACTAGGTGGCTTAACCAACAGAAATTTATTTCTCACAGTTCTGGAGGCTAGGAAGTCCAAAATCAGGGGACCAGCGTGTTCTGTGGGGTTCTTACAAAGATTTCAATATAACCTTCCTGGCTTGCAGATATCATCTCTCTTCTGACTCTTTATACAAAGGCAATAATCCCATTTATGAGAGTTCCATGCTTATGACCTAATTACTTCCCAAAGGCCCCACCTCCAAATACCATCACACTGGGGAGCAAGGCTTCAGTATATGAATTTCAGAGCAACATAAACATTCAGTCCACAACAGTTGCTTTTGTACTACAATGACAAAGACAGGTAGTTGCAGCAGAGACCATATGACCCTCAAAGCCTAAAACATCTGCTATCTGGCCCTTTTCAGAAAAACCTTGCTGACACCTGCACCAGAGGATTAAATCACCTACTCAAATACTTCATCCCATCTTCTGTTTCACTGCCACGGTATTTTCAGCAGGAGCAATTATTTCTTCCATAGCTGTCTTGTTCACCACTACACATGAGTGCTTAGCGCAGTGCCAGCACGTGGGAGATGCTGAACAATTTGTGCCAATTGTAATGAAGCTCATACTTTTTAATCAAGGTGCTTCAAAGTTTCCGTTTCCTTCTCTGGCTCTTCAATATAAGGCATTTATTTAGAATGTGCTAAAAATGACAGTGCTTAATATAACCTCCTGTTAATAACAATAGCTGGTTTTCTTCCGCCACAAACTCCGTTTCCTTCCTTCTGGGCTGGTGGTAGGCAGGATGGAATCCAGTTTCCAAATTAGGACTGGCCATATCCAGAAGCAGCTGACCCTGTGACCTGCAAGTGCAGGTCAGGATGCGCATGGTCACAGGACCATTCTGGCAGACAGAAGGGCAGGCCGCCTGACTGCCAGCCAGCTGGAGCCATGGCACACAGAGAACACGCTACAGCAGTACACCTTTGAGGAAAGGAAAGTGAGCCCAAGAGGAAACATAAATTTTGAGTAGCGGAAAAAAAGGAAAATCCAGTAGGAGATCCAACGATGGGAAAAGCCCTAGCTTTCTATAGCATAAGAACTAATACAGGATATCTTAAAGAAACTTCTAAAAATGTCTATGAAATTGTCTTATAGCAAATAGTATAATGCAAATGAATGTTTCTCCTAGTTATTCTCAAAGATGAATCGTTTACTTGATAAAATTAACAGTTAATACATCCCCTTTACTATATTTTATAGCATAATAGCATAGTGATAGAAAAAACAACAAGGCCGGGCACAGTGGCTCACGCCTATAGTCCAAGTGTTTTGGGAGGGTGAGGTGGGCCTCCCAAAATGCTTGAGCCCAACAGTTCAAGACCAGCCTGTGCTACATGGTGAGACCCTGTCTCTACAAAAAAAAAAAAAAAAAATACAAAAAATAATCTGGACATGGTGGTGCACACCTGTAGTTCCAACTACTCGGGAGGCTGGGGTAGGAGAATGGCTGAGTCTAGAAGGCTGAGTCACTGCATTCCAGCCCAGGGAACAAAGCGAGACACTGTCTTGAAACAACCACAACACAGGCTGGAGAGTCAGAACTTGGCTGAAGTTCCTGCTTGGGTGCCTAAGTAAATTATTTAGCCGTTCAGAGCCTTGGTTTTCTAATCCATAAAACAGGCATAATGATGATTTCTCCATTTGTGAGATACTTACTAGATGGTAGCAAGATGTTACTGTTATTTCCAAAATGGAAGGGAAATTCCATTCTCTCTTCCCATCCTCTTCCTGCTTCTTTATCTCATGCCCCTGGCTCCTGCCCCTCCCTTTCTTTCTCAACCCCCACCTCCTATTATTTATCTATGAAAAGATATTACAAGTAACATACAAGCTGGCCAATTAACAATCTATTGCAGGCTGGCTCTGCATTTCTCCTTAAGGAATCATGAATAAGAAACAGACACTTTCAATAAGAGTGTCTGCTTTTGGGAAAACGCTGGTAATTTCACTGAGCAAGTAAAGATATGCATAGGAACAGCAAAATGATGTATGGTTAAATCAATTCTTAGTACTCTTCTAAAGCCATCGCTTATTTTCACACAGCTCAGGGTCTCCACCAACACATGTGCAAAATAGTGATTAATTTTGTGATGTTTGGGGAAGACACAAATAGTTAATGGGCTCAAATTATGGAAAAGTCAGAGCTGGTATGTCACAGCATTAACTTAATACATTTTCATCAGTACCTACTAAGCTCTAGGCAGTGGGAAAACAACAGAGTAAAATGAGTTAAATTCTACTGGAGAGTATGAGACAACAATGATACAATACTTAGTGGGAATAATCTTTATGAAGAAAACTCAAGGCGTACTGGGGCATAAGGGAACAGAGCAGGATAGAAATAATGTTTTAAAGAGGTTAATTTGGGTGGGGTATGGTGGCTCACGCTTGTAACCCCAACACTTTGGGAGGCGAAGCCAGGCAGATCACCTGAGTTCAGGAGCTCGAGACCAGCCTCGGCAACATGGCGAAACTCTGTCCCTACCAAAAATACAAAAATTAGCCAGGTGTAGTGGCACGCACCTGTAATCCCAGCTATTCAGGAGGCTGAAACAGGACGATCACCTGAGCCCAGGAAGTCGAGGCTGCAGTGAGCCATGATCACACCAATATACTCCAGCCTGGGCCACAGAGTAAGAGCCTGTCTCAAAAGATAAAAGACCTGAACTGAGCTAAGGAGCAAGTTATATGACAGCTGAGGGTGAGGGAGAGCATGCTCCAGACAAGAAATAGTTAAGTGCAGGCTCCTGAGTCTGTACCAAAGAAGGATTCCCCTTAAGTCCTGCAGCAATAACAAACGCACACAAGCACACACACACACAGTCACACAGACACATTCCTACACAAGTGTATGCACCTCCATGCTCCTGTCACTCCCTGTGCATCTCTGCTACTATTGCCAGCTTTCTTGTCCATCTCCCCATCCAGAGCGCACATCTTTTGAAGGCAGGAAGCCTGCATGCCAAGCATTTAGCACAAACATTCACGAAATGTGTGTTGAATGACTAAACGATCTTTCTAAGTGAAAGTGCAGGGCAGATATCCAGGAGAAGAATGCTTTCCAGAATTACTTGTGAATTGTATTTTACCTATGAATCAAGTCCCTTAAAGTGATTTTAGTACCTTTTGGCTGAGAAATAGCATACTGCTGGGGAAAAGGAATCCTAAGGGCAGATCACATTCACTTAAAAGTACAGGGCTCACAAGCTGGATATGCCTGCAGAAGGAAACTCAACAATCTGCAAAATGTTGACTAACTGAGTAAAATTTACGTTTCTGGAAGAGCTTCCTTTATACTAAATCTAGGGTTATGCTTGATACATTAAAGACAGATCTGGATGCTTAATTTATTATGTTAAACAAACAGACGTTGTAGAATCTCAAGTAAGGTGACATGTACAAATGTTAAGGCATGGTTTAATAAAGCTCAATATGCATAAACTCTGCTTTTTGCTTCACATGAAGATGTTACAGAAAAAAAACAATTTCCTAACCTGTAAGTATAGAATCCAGTACAGGTTGAGGAACCTTTTCCAAAATATCCAAAATTTCAGATTTTGGATTTTTTCAAATTTTAGAATATTTTCAAATAAATAATGAGATATCTTAGAAATCTTGAGTCTAAATGTGAGAGCCAAGTCTAAACATGAAATTCATTTCAGTTTCATATATACCTTATATATGCACATAGTCTGAAGGTAATTTTAAACAATATTTTTAATAAGTTTGTGCCTAAAACAAAGTTGTGACTGCATTTTGACTGTGACTCGTCACATGAAGTCATGTGTGAATTTTCCACTTTGATGTCATGCTGGCAACCAAAAAGCCGTACATTTTGAAGTGTTTTTTTGGAGCTCCAATTTTCAGATTACGGATGCTTAACCTGTAATGTCACTCACCAAGGGCTAAAGATCTATCCCATTACCCTATTAGATTTTAGCATGCTATTTTCCATCTCAGCTTTCTGTCATCATCTTACTTCGATATGTTCTCATTCTCTCATCATTTTGTTTTCAACAGTTAGCTCTTCAGCAAGACTTATCTTTACCAATATCTTAAATATTAAATTAAAATAAAAGAAAATAAGACTTTCCTAAAGCTAAATAGTAATCTGTCCCATCTTTTTCCCTAAGCTGTAGGTAGGTAGGTAGGTACGTAGGTAGGTAGGTAGGTAGGTAGGTAGGAAGGAAGGAAGGAAGGAAGGAAGGAAGGAAGGAAGGAAGGAAGGAAGGAAGGAAGGAGATGGATGGAAAGAGATGGATGGAAGACAAGAAGAAAGGAGAAAAGAAAATAATTAATTGTTAATTTTATTATAACAAGACCCTCACAGTTTGCTGAGACACAAAGTACCTATTATAAGCCAACATTTCTGGTATCCAATGAAAGAAAGCTTACCATTGAATAGGAGACACCAAAGGAAAACATCATATTTCACCAAATCTAAGATACCATCAATTCAAAATTCACCTTTATTAAATGTCTCATTACATTTTTTAAGTATTTCCAATTCTTTAATGAACAGTACATCAATGTTTAAAAATCACATACATTTAAAAAATGCTAAAATATGAAAATATGTGTATCTCAGGGGGCATAAGGAGTATCTCTGTACCTTCCTCTCAAATTGGACCTAAAATTGCTCAAAAAAAATAAAGCAATGGGCGGGCGCAGTGGCTCACGCCTGTAATCCCAGAACTTTGGGAGGCCAATGCAGGCGGATCAAGAGGTGAGGAGATAGAGACCATCCTGGCCAACATGGTAAAAGCCCGTCTAAACTAAAAATACAAAAATTAGCTAGGGGTGGTGGTGCGTGCCTATGGTCCCAGCTATTCAGGAGGCTGAGGCAGGAGAATTACTTGAACCCGGGAGGTGGAGGTTGCAGTGAGCCGAGATTGTGCCACTGCACTCCAGCCTGGCAACAGAGCAAGACTCCGTCTCAAAAAACAAACAAACAAAAAAAAGTCTTAAAAAAAATCTACTTCAAAATGGAGAACTACAACTATCCTAACACTCAGTAGATGCTCATTCATGTACAAACTATGGCATTTTGGGAGGAGCCTGAGTGATGAGCATTTCTAGATATGGCCTCCAGTAGGCACACAGCTGGAAAGACTCTGGACTGTCTTGAGGTTGGGGATACAGATATGGTTGGTATTAAGTAGGGGAGTGTTTTGGGTCTTTGATAAGTGAGGGAGAGTTTGTTCTAGAACTGAGATGTGGGGACGAGTGCAGGCATGTGTCATCTCCCTATGGAGAAAAACATCTCAACCAGGGATCATCTTCCTCTTCCACAATAGTATGTCACAAGCACTTCTGTAGCTGGTTATGGGTAAGAAATCAAGAAAATTTCCTAACTAGTGCCTGGAATCCTGGGTACCATCATATAATAGTTTTTCTTCTTCTCTTGGGTAACCAATAGGATTAGAAGACAGCAGCTACTAGTGACTGCTTTTACGTAAACCTTGCCCACGACTGGACTGTTCACCTTTTTTAAGGACAGCCTTCTTAGCTGCAGAGGTAAGGGTGAGGGAAAGCACATGTAACAACTTTTTAAGCAATTCCAGAAGCTTTTTTATTTAAAAACTCTATGGCTAGGTAGAACAGTAGATAAGCAGATCCACAGATAAATCAATCAGAGAAAAACTCTTCCTTTAGAGGAGGTACATGAAACAGAAAACCCTCCCCATGACGAGATGCAACCATGATTCCCTAGGGAGATGAATGGGACCACTCAGGACCATTCCCATTTGTCCATCTTCACTCCCCAAATGGACCAGTTACCCCTACTGGCTTGTGACGGCTGTGGGCAAAACCCTCTTCCAATTCATGCTCATCATTAAGTAGGAAACTCCATCGTGGAGGGAGGCACAAAGCTGTTTAGACCCTGGAATTTCACCTAAGGCACAGAGATGCACACATAGCGGATGACCACATGGATATTGTCTGCATTTCAATTTGCTTTCTATTTGTTGGACAATAAACAGACTCACTATTTGATCATTCTCTAGATGTATTGCTATTTCTGCCACATCCTTACCTTGCAGAGACCCAAAACATTTCCCTACTTAACTGTACATGACCAACCACATCTGTATCTCCAACCTCAACGCAGCACCGGAAATGAAGCAGGAGATGAGCGGGTAACTGATGGCAAGACTCCATGTAAAAACCAGTACTCCTTGGCAGTTCAAAAGCAATGCTTACCAAGCATGCTAGTTCAGATCTCTGACTTGAAATGCAGGAATCACAGGAATTACAAGCATCAATGCCCCGACTTTTGGGAACATTTTAGGCACAGGGAACCAAGTGCAAAACCAACTCCCCTACTACACTGTGGGAAGCGACTACAGAGATTGCCTAGTGCCACTCTCACAACCACGGAATTCTCCTCAAGAAGCCTTTAACAGCATTTACACAGGGATAAAGGAGTATTTACAGAACCATGATTTCCCACCAGAAAATGAGGTAGCCTTTTGACTCACAGTGTAAAATAAATCAATAAGGATAAGTTGGCTGGCAATATAAAACACATATCAGACAAAAACAAAGGAGAGAGGTAGAGAGAAATGGTTTAAATCCCTACCATATTCAGTGGACGGTGAGGGTACTTCCCATCACCGCTCCCCAGTCCACCTATGGTATCTAATTCAAATACAGCCCTTTCAAAACCTTAAAGGAATAAAGGAAGCTATCCTTGCCACCTTTCTCGTCCATATGATTTCTGAGCTTAAAGTTACAATCATTAGACAACATGTATGGCTTTTACTAAATATAAGGAGCTTTTCCATACTATTTCCTATCCTCACTATTATTTGTACAGAGGGATATTATTCTTATTTTTATATGTGGCTCCGAAAGAATAACTGGTATCTCAAACACCCAACAGTATTTTCAGAGTACCACAATGCATCATAGGAGAATTAAATACATACACACACATATATTCAACTTATGTATATATACTGTGTGTGTGTGTGTGTGTGTGTGTGTATACATATTTCCCATTCAATAACTGATTTCCCTTCTCACTTATAAGCCTGATGAGTATAAATGTGTTAGGAACAACTTGTACTTAATTCTCATTTCTTTCTGAGTTAGTCCCCTGAGAATGCCTCACTTTCACACTGACATCAAAATTTCCATCATTTTATCCTGGACTCAGTCCAAGGATTTTTTTGATTAGTGTCTTCCTTGGAACTTCTCTCCACCATCCTGCCTTTGCCTCATATTTTCCTTCTCATCTCATTTATCACTGACCAAGTTATAGGGGAAAAAATTCAAGAGTTCTATAAACTGCTTCTTCTAACTTCTGTTTTACCGATCCCTAGGCTACATGATTCATTAGTTGCAGGATGCTGCCTCGTCCTTTATCAATGCCTGCTTGGATTCTTCTTCTTCTTCTTCTTCTTCTTCTTTTATTTTATTTTTATTTATTTATTTTTTTTTGAGACAGAGTTTCGCTCTTGTTGCCCAGGCTAGAGTGCAGTGGCGTGATCTTGGTTCACTGCAACCTCCACCTCTCGGTTTCAAGTGATTCTCCTGCCACAGCCTCCTGAGTAGCCGGGATTACAGGCGTCTGCCACCACACCTGGATAATGTTTTGTATTTTTAGTAAAGAGACGGGGTTTCACCATGTCGGCCAGGCTGGTCTCAAACTCCTGACCTCAGGTGACCCGCCTGCCTCAGCCTCCAAAAGTGCTGGGATTACAGGCGTGAGCCACCATGCCCTGCCTTTGCTTGGATTCTTCTGAAAAGCAACCTTAATTAAATGTCCATTGTTAGCAGGACACATAACCAAGATTTCAAGACATGTTTGTCTAGCTCTCAGGACCCTCTGAATGCTGACACTTTAAAATAAAGCCTGTGTGAGAGTATGTTACTGAGCTTCATACATGGCTCACACTAAGGTAGGGTGTGATTTTAGGAACACGCAAAGAACCTGCAAGACGAATATGAGTTAGACATGGAGCAACTGCCAGGCAACGTGGCATGTTCACCGCTTAAACACTCCATTTCATTCCAAGGTACCAAAACGATAATAGACTTTATTCTAATTGGATTGTCTGCAATGAGCCAATTTAAGTGCTAAATGCTGCGAATTATTCAGCCTGACATAGCAATGCACTGATGTGAGCCACTGCAGGGCAGGAGGTTTGTGGAACGTGTGAGTTCCTGAAACATAATGAGGAGCCGAGCGTCTAACTTGGCAGGCCTCCACCGTACAGATTCATATTGTCTCAACAGCTGCAGGGGACCCAAAAAGCACTGGCAGCCACCTTGACCCAAAACGCTTCTGCCATCAGCCAGTAGAGCCGATTTCGTAGCATTCCCGTCCCCACATTTCTAGGATGAAGAGAGGTCGAAGGCTTCAGAAGAAACCAGCTCAGAGTGCAAGGA